>NW_006283588.1:2369873-2401347 GCF_000327345.1 Myotis davidii
GCCGTCTGGAAGCAGGTATCTTGGATTTATTTATCTTCTATAATTGAAACTTTGTTGCCTTTAGTGGAGGCCGCAGCTGGCCAGGCAGGTGGGAAGCTTGGCTTCCTCCATCACTGGGGCAACCAAGCCTCCTGCTTGCCCCAGCTCCATGGATGCTGGCCACCATCTTGGTTGGGTTAATTTGCATATAGTCGCTCTGATTGGCTGGTGGGTGTGCCTTAGGCATAGCGAAGGTATGGTCAATTTGCATGTTTGTCTTTTATTAGATTAGACTATTATTAATGACACAGGGAAGTTGCGACTCATATGAGATGCAATTTGTCTTAGCAAAAAAAAATTGAGTAATATATGATATAAGATTGCTGTGTAGAAGTCAATGACTTAGCTAATGAGCAAAGTTACTTAATTGTCCAGCTTCCATACCTCAATGCAGGCCTTTTTTTTGTTTGATTGGTTGTTTCCTACCCATCACCCTTTGTACATAATCTCCTGTGAAGTGATTTTTTAAAAAATAATTCTGGAAAATACAGCCTATTGTTTGTGCTAGTTGAACCAGTGTATAGAACATTGAATTTCAAAAAAAAAAATAATGTTAAAATTGATAGTCATCAAAGAACAAACACGTAACACTTGCTCAGCTGATAAATGTTTTGAGAAGTCCCTTCATGGCTTATTCTGAGAAAGTCTTCAGGGAGAAATTGACTCCTGTTCTAAAATCCACAGTAATTTGTTTTAATAGACTGATCGGAGTGTTAGCAATTATGCCCCTTGGTCATCTGAAACAGCTAAACTTATAGCACCACAGCACATCCAGGTCAAAAAACCCGAATTTGGATTGAAATAAATTGGTAGAAACCACTTGGAGACCATGCAACACATTTACATTTCTCTCAAAATAGTCTGGAGAAGAATAATCAGAATTCACTGGAGAAGATTTTATCTCTAGCAAGCCCAGAGTACAAATGTATTTTTACACTGTAAATATTTCACTAGCTTGAGAATGGAGTAATCTTCCTTCTGAAAATAAAACAAATAAATAGAAACACAAGGCAACAGTGACCTAACCTTTCCTATAACTCCTTGTCCTAAGTCCCTTAATCAGTAATGAGATCCTGGTAGCATTCTTTTATCATTTCCATCTATATAGAGTAGATGTTTTAATTTGACATTAGGATGAATATATTTTAAAAAAAATTAGAAGTGCTTAAAACTGTATTTATATTCTTATATAAGTTCACTCCAAAAGACCTGCACTTAGATAAGCCTCTCAAACCTTTCTTTAATTTGAAACAGGCAATCATTTGAGGTTTCTCCCTGTAGGTTTGAGGATAACTTTTGCCTTGAAGAACTCATCTAAACTCACAGATCTTTTTGAAGACTGTTCTTCAGTTGCTGCTGCTGTTAGAATACAAAAGAAAAATAAGAACTCTGAGTTACAGACTTTCTATATAAAAATAAGAAATGATTCACCTCCAAAAATAGTATGCATATGTTTGATAAATATTTTACACCTTTCTTATTCCAGTCATTGGAAAAAGATCAAAGGAGGCAAATTTTCCAAATTTGTAAATCGTGGGGTCCTCTGATACACCCTCCAACTACCAGCCACTATAGAGTAATGGACAGTAATTCATTTCTCAACCCGAAGAAATGTTGCGATTAAGGGCTGAAGACAGATCAGCCTATACATAAACCTTTCAGCTGAGATCCAGTTCAGTAGCTTCAAGTACACATTGAATCTTCATTCCTTTGACTATCCCACTATCAGCTCAATGTCATTATTTCCAAAAGTAAACCCAGCTGCTTTCAAGCCCTCCTCCTTTCCTCCTTGCCAATTACTCAAGTTCATTATGGTCTCCAATTTCCTTTCAATATTTGGCTTAAAATATTAATTTTGCCCTGGCCTGTTTTTCTTAATGGTTAGAGTGTTGGCCTGTGGACCAAATTATCATGGGTTCGAATCTCGGTCAAGGGTACATACCTCGGTCACAAGGTTCTCCAGCCCTGTTAGGGACGTGTGCAGGAGGCAACCAATCAATGTGTCTCTCTCACATTGATGTTTCTTCCTTTCTCTCCCCCTCCTCCCTCCCTTCCACTCTCAAAATCAATGGAAAAAATATCCTCACCTGAGGGCTTAAATATTTAGAGATTTTATCTTTCATCTCCCTTATAATTGTCTCTAACTACACAAAAAATTTGTCAGTTCTCCTTTTGAAATATTTCTATCTTTTGACTCCATTCCTATTGTTTATTACAATGATCATAGTCAAGACTTTAATGAAAATCTCAATAGCCAGCTAACTGGTCTCCCTGAATATGCAGAGTGGGAAAGGGACAGTCTTCCAGGTTAAGTAATTGACGTGTGCAAAGATGTTTGGGGGAAAGGATCAAGATGGGTATGCTGGAAGGAGGTCTGTGTGCCCGGGTGGAGAAAAGAGTGGGGAATCACGGCTTTTATGGAATGCCATCCATTGCCATCTTTCCAAACTCGTAATTAGAAGCATTGCAAATCAGTAGATACAGGAAGCCAATAACAAACAGGATGGAGACCGCCAGAGCCACCTTCTATTTATGTAAACCAGCAGCGCTTGGTCCGAGTTACAGATCAAGGAAATAACATTCCAGCTGCAAGCTGAGGGAACCTACGCGAGGAGGCCTTCCCTCGGTGTGCGATAGAGGAATCCTGCTCACTAATGATTCCACAGGAGAGAAAGAGCCAAGAGCAGTGCCTCATGTGGAAACAGAGGACCATCTCTCTCAAGCTGGGCGTTTTAATTTCCCGTGCAGAGTAACACATGCTGGGACCCTCTGCTAACATAGCCTGTTGGTCTCCAAAATGCATGAATTTAGTAAGAGTGCCCAGGGCTCATTATTAGAAAACATTGTCAGCGTTTGGCACAACGAATGTAAATACTGCATGCCATTGGAAAGCAATCGAACCCCTTCTTTATTTAAAACAGGTTTAATGCATGTCAAGTGCTGTAACAAGTGGTAACCTCCCCCCGCTTGGCTCTCTCCTTACCCTGTGTGCAAACGCTCCCTGCTGCCTCCTTTACCTGCAGGTTGAATGTCTAAATGCACAGTGAGGGCATACGCTTTACTTCTAAAGCGTTTTTTCCTTTCCTTCAGAGATAACTCTTTCTGTCAGAGAAACTATTCCCAAAGCCTCTTGAAGATTCTTTTGTTGTAGGCAAGTTGTGGGTCCTGCACTCCTTGCCATGACCTGCGTAGATGGCTCCAGGTGCATCAGCCTAACCTTTGGGAGCAGAATGTAGGTCATCTTTATTGGCCGCTGCCTAATAGCTGGACTCCTTTCTTCTCTCATTCTGCCTTCACATGGACTCCACGGGGATCCTTAACAAGACAAGAAACTGGTTGGGGTGTCAGCAGCAAATGTCAAGAAAACAGAGAGAATTGTATTAGGTCTACAAAGCAGCCGGGAGGAATGCTTCTGGTGAGCCGCCTTCCTCGGGAGTGAAATGACGTGCCTGCATAGCATCAGCTGTGTAACACTGGGTAAGCGGCCAAAGCCATTGAAGAATCCATCTCTCTGTCTGTTTCAGCATTTATATACCATTTTAAAATTTTAAGAAAGACACATCAATTTTCTTAGTGATCACCTGTACAATATTTTCAGACAGACCATTAAAGTCATCTAAGAGGTCTTAAAGGTAGGTCTTCAAATAAAATTTCTTTTGTCGCTTGGCTGATAGTTGAATATTACCCTAAAAACAATGTCCAGTGTTAGTTTCTAGTTTCTTGTAGCATCTAGGAAAAGAGTGAAGGTGGTTTCCAGGTAACAGGACATCAACAGGATAAAATGATTGGCTGTTGAAGGTCCTGTTCCTCACCACAGTTAGTCCAAGGACTTGGAGTATCTTTCCTGCATGGGGTTTACAAGTTACAGGATTCTCTATATTGCTTAACTAATTTTGTTTCAAACCATCTATACTAATAAAAGGGTATTTATTAGACCAGACAGACTGGATAGACCAGACATCTTCTGGACGTCCTTCCAGACAAAGCCACAGTGGGGGGAGGGGCAAGGCAGAGGCAGTTCAGGGTGATCAGGCAGGCAGGCAGAGCAGTTAGGGGCGATCTGGATGGCAGGGGAGAGCAATTAGGGGAGATCAGGCAGGCAGGCAGTGGCTATTAGGGGTGATCAGACAGGCAGGCAGAGGGGTAGGGTGATCAGGCAGGCAGGCAGGCAGTGGTGATTAGGGGTGATCAGGCAGACAGGCAGAGGGGTAGGGTGATCAGGCCGACAGGCAGAGGGGTAGGGTGATCAGGCAGGCAGGCAGGTGAGTGGTTAGGAGCCAGGGGTCCTGGATTGTGAGAGAGATGTCTGACTGCCGGTTTAGGCCCGAACCCTCTGGGGTCCTGGACTGGAGAGGATGCAGACCAGGCTGAGGAACACCCCTCCCCGCCCCCCCACCACCGTGCATGAATTTCATGCACCGGGGCTCTAGTAGTTTTTATAAAACAAAGAAACCGGGCAAACACTAAAATCCCTTTAGATCAGAGGCCATCAATTCCACGGTGCTTAACCTCATGAGATGATTCCTGAGCAATCCAAAAGTAAAGTGGCTGAATGTTTTCCTTGTCAAGCAGTGTTAGTACTTCAAGGGTTTCCTGCTGCTTCAAATATCCAATTGTCCTTCATATTTAAACATGAAGAAAAGCATTGGTACCAAAATACTTTTTTATGGTAAAGCTTCATGTTGGTATAAAAATACTTTGATGTGCTGAAAAGTCATTTTATAATTCCCAGTCAGAATATACTTGTAATTTATAGGGGATTTTTTTATTTTTTAAAAAATGAAGCTAATCCTGGTTTATTCTGAATATCATTTGTGAACATTTAGACTTGAAATGTGTATTTGTTGTGAAACTTGCTTGCTATTTTTATGGAAGACTCGAGTGTCAGATTTGAAATCAAAATATTGCAGAAGAGTGAATCAAAGCTGAAGATGTTTTTAATTGCGTCTGTGAAAGTCTCCCCGGGCTCTGTTTTTAAAAAAAGTGTTCAGAATATCTTTTCTGTAATGTAAAAGCTTTTACAAATGAAGCAGAAATCCAGACACACATCCTCCCATCAGAACGATGAGGAGGCACAATGGGACAAGAAAATTGTCCTCATTATGAACACCCCAATTCTCCCACCATGCATAGGCCTTAAGAAATTGGCAGAAATTATTATTCTTCATCTTATTCTACCTTTTGACTTTGGAAATCATCTTGCTGCTTAACCTTTCTCCCTTGACTGCTCCCTGTCAATCACAGGTCTACTGGAGCAAAGGGCGATTCCTTTCACCAGGCGTCTACTTCCCCCAACCTGAAACGTCTCCCCCACTTCAACTCCCTGGGCTCTGGGTTCTACCCTTTAGGACTGGAACACAGCTAATACTGATGTCTCCTGTGCCAGGGTATTAGAGCTCCCATTTACCAGTTAGATTCAGTTTCTGTCCAAAATCTTTGGGAAGTGAGTCTAATGGTCATAATTCCGGGCCCTGTGGTCCACGGCTGAGGCAGATAGGAACCACAGCATAGACAGCTGCCTCGCTGGCTCTGTGTGATGATGCTTTCCTCCCATTTATTCTCACTCCCCACCCTCCCACCACCACCACCAATAAGCCTCCAGAGAACCTTCTCCGTGGATTTATGACAACTACTTCTCTGATGAAAAGGTCAAGGATCAGTTAATCAGCAAGTTATCAGCGGTATGTTCCTTACCATGTGCTAGGCACCCTGGGAAAATAAAAAGAAGCAAGAGTTTATAGTGGTTGTGAAGCAGGAATCCTAATCCCCAATGATAACAGGCCAGGCCAGCATCCTCTCATGTGGGTACTTGCAATAAAGGCTAAAGGAGTTAGAGAAGAGAAGCAATCCATAGAGCCTATAGTGCTTGAGGGAATGCAGGGGGACATGGGACTTGCTCAAAGCCTCAAAAGGTAAAATGATTTGGATAGCTGGTAAGCAGCCCTACCAGGGTGCTCAGAGATTAAAAGTTTGTTTTTTAAAGCCAGAATAGTAATACCAAAATAGTCACAGCCAAAATAAGATGGGTAAAGTATAGCATAGTGAATAATATTGTAAGGACTATGTATGGTGCCAGGTGGGTACTGGAAATTTTGGGGGGAAACTTTGTGAAGTATATGGTTGTCTAATTACTATGCTATTCACCTGAAACTAATACAGAATAATATTAAATCTGAACTGTAAATGAAAAAAAAATAAATTTTAAAAGAAAAAAAAAACAGTAATGACCCTGCAATTGCTGGGGTTGGTACTCTTTGAAACACAGGTACACAGTGAGTTGCTCCAACAGTTCTGGGAGAATGATCTGAGTAAGATGTAAGTTTTGAGAATTTTTTTTAAAAAAATCTATGCCATACCGAGAGAGTTGGTCACAGGAGAGGAAGAGCAAATGGTGGTTCTAGTTCTGAGAGCTGCAGACACTAGTACCATGCCCTGAACAGCTCTCCTGAGACTAGTCCTACCCACTACCCAAGTCCAAAGCCACTTCCACAAACTGGATGGCTTACAACAGAAATGTATTCAAGTTCTGGGGGAGAGAAATGTGAAATCAATGTGTCACCAGGCTTGGTTCCTTCTGAGATCTATGAGGGAAAATCTGATCCCTGCCTCTCTCTCTGCTAGTTTCTGGCAGTTATAGACAATCCTAGGTATTCCTTGTGTTGTAGATACATCACTCTAATCTCTACCTCTCTCATCTCATAGCTTTTGTCTCCCTGTTTCTCTGTGTCTTCACATGGCATTCTCTTTTCTGTGTCTCTCTCCTCTAAGGACACCAGTCATATTAAATTAAGGATCCATCCTACTGCAGAATGACATTAATTAAGATGAGGCTATCTGCACTGTCCTTGTTTCCAAATAAGATCACATAACAAGGTACTGAGAGTTAGGACTTCTATCTTTTGGGAGACACATTTAACACATAACTATCTCCTTTATTACCCCCCTCCCCAAATTCATGTCCTCATAAGCAAAAATACATTCAACCTATGCCAACATCTTCAAAAGCCTTAACCCATTCCATCAACTATAAGTCCAAGATTTCATTCAAATATAACCAACTATAAAAAGTACTAAATATCATCTAAATCAAGTAGGGGTCAGTTTCTGGCTGTTAGATCCTCAGGCAAAATGCCTCTCCATCTGTCGACTTGTGAAACCAGACAAGCTATGTTTCAAAAATACAGTGGTGAAACATTCTCATCCTAAAATTAAAAAAGAAAAAAATGGAAGAAAGAAGGAGCTACTGGTCTAAAGTAAGTTTGCAACTGAACAGAGCAAATCCCATTGGGTTTCAAAATCTGAGAATGATTCTCTATGGCTTGATGTTTGCTCTCTGGGGCCATTGGGCTCTATACCTTATCCTTGGGTGGTACCTCTGCCCTCTCTGACCTCTACACCTGTGGCTTTGCCCTTGGCACCTTTCTTCCTTTATTTCATCTCACTTCCTTCCCTTTCAGTCCAGGCTGGCAATGTTTGAACTGGTATAACATTCCCAAAAACTTGGTTAGTGTTTTGTGGATGTTGGTCTTCTAAAGGGATCCACACCATTAGGTACAAGGGCTCTCCACAGATTTTTTCTGGATAACAACATCTCTATTCCTGGCTTCTGCTGAGATAGTTGATTGGTTCCAGGAGTCACATTCCTAATTTCTTTAGCAAAAGGTTGTTCAGCCCACACCCTTAGCCCTATTACCAGAACACTCTTATCTGGATAGAATGACATTTTTCCAAATTATCAAGTTCTGATTCCTTTTTACCTAACAGTGTGTTCCTCAATTTTTCTCTCTCCTCTCACATTTTACTGTAAACAGACAGGAGAAACCAAGCAGCACTTTCCACATCTTGCTTGGGAATCTCTGCAGCTACATACAGGTTCAAGTTCATTACTTACAAATTCTACTTTCCACCACTGAACAGCAGAGCATGATCCTGCCAAGTTCTCTGCCACTTTATAACAAGATCATCTTTCCTCCATGTTCCAGTAACATCTTCCTCCCTTCTTCCTGCAGCCTCGCCAGACGCATCTTTACCCTCCATATTTCTAATAATATTCTGTTATTGGGATAAGTCTCCTTTACGTTGATTGAATATTTCTGTGCAGCCATTTTCTCTTCAAGGCAAACTAGATTTTTTCTATCATGAACCTCAAAAGTACTTCCATCCTCTACCCATTATCCGATTTCATAGCCACTTCCACATTTTTATGTATTTGTTAAACCAACTCCCAGACCCAAAATCTGTATCAGTTTCCAATGGCTACCATAACAAAGTACTTCAAGGTGAATGTTTTAAAAATCACAGAAATGGCCCCAGCCGGTTTGGTTCAGTGGATAGAGCGTCAGCCTGCAGACCAAAGGGTCCCAGGTTTGATTCCATTCAAGGGGATATAGGGGCTCGTGCAGGAGGCAACCAATTGGTGTGTTTGTTTCTGTCTTTCCCTCTCTCCTCCACTCTCTCTACAAATCAGTGGAAAAATATCCTCAGGTGAGGATTGAAAAAAAATGTTTTAATTAAAATGAGAGCATCATATCCCCTCACAGTTTTGGAGTCTAGAAATTTGTATACAGGATGTCAGCAGAGTGGTTTGGTTTTCTTCTGAGAGTTCTGAGGGAGAATCTGTTTCATGCTCCTCTCTTCACGTCTGGCAGTAACTGGCAGTCTTCAGTATTCTTAAGCTTGTAGATGCATCACTTCCATCTCTGCTTCCATCATCCCTTGGTCATCTTCTCTCTGTGTTTCTCTGTGGTGTTTTTTTCATGTGGCATTCTCATCTCTGTGTTTCTTTTTCCTCTTCTTATAAGGACACCAGTCATTTCGAATTAAGGGTTACTCTACTATAGTGTGACTTAATCTTAAGTAATTGCATCTGCAATGACCCTCTTTCCAGATGCGGCCACATTCTGAAGTACTTAGGGTGAAGACTTCAACATCTCTTTTGGGAGGACACAATTCAACCCACAACAGTATGCAATTTGAAAAATTCCAATAGCTCAGGCCTTCTAGGTATGATGACATCTCAATTAAGTGTGATAATGGGAAGTCACCCTTCCAAATTCACCAGTTAAAGGTAGCAGCTGGAGCAGAGAAATATTGTTATTGCTGTCGTGTAGACATGAACCCGGAGGTAGTTTTTGGTATGGGTGGTTTCTTCATATTCCCCTAGCTTCCCTTTTGCTCTGAAAAGCTCACTTGTTACAAGCTTATATGTGAGTAGTGATTCTGTGGTCATGTACATCAGATCACCCCCTGTTTAATCACAGTCAGCCCAACCTCCCCTACCTCCTGCATTTGAAATGGCAGAGGATTGAAAAATCTTTAACACAAGGGTTCTAGTCACTTTGGCTTGGAATCCACTTTTTAATGATTAGCTATTCTTGTGCAGCAGTTTGATTGTACTAATGGCCAGTCTTTTTTTCATGTCTTTCTCTAGCTCTGCTCTTTACTATATATTTTAACTCAGTTTAGCCAAGTTACTTGTTTTGGCCATTTGACAGTAGCAAATTTGATTCAAGTAAAAGGTGTTTGGTTTTTTTTTAATCCATGAACATTTCTGCTTTCTCTCTCCATTTTGCACCCTAGTAATGCCCAGTCAATTGACTCAGTCACCCTAGTCAATTGACTCAAGTGAGACCTTAGACAAGTGAGAGACCCCAGTCAGTATCAGCACAGTCATTCAGCCCACCCACCTTTAACTAAAGACACATGAATAAGCCTTGCTGAGCCCAGCCTAGCAGAACCAACTTATCCATAAATTTGAGAGAAATAACAAATGGTTTATTTATTTAATCTACTACATTTTGGAGTGTTTCTTATATAATGTTATTGTGGCAATAGATAGCTGATACTTGCAAAAATTAATGCTACTCTAACACCCATGACTTCTACTATAGCCACAGAATATGGTCAGTATCCATGCTTCAAACAAAACTCATGACACTTTGGTACAAGTGTTTATGATAGGAAAGGTGTATTTTCAGAGAGGATAAGCTTTATTTTGCATTCCTTGTGATGATTGAGTCTTTTTCTCATATTTCTAATCCTTTACTCAGTCCCTAGAACAAATTAAATTTCAGTAAATGCTTTTAGACTAATGAATGAATGGTTTTTCCATTAAGCATCTCACAAGTAGCTGGAAACTGCAGAAGGACAACCATGATGTCTGAAACATCTTATGTTTGCCAGTTTTGTAATTACAGTGATGACCATGTAGCAAGAATTCAATAAATAACATTTTCTGATTTGTTAACTGATTGATGAGACGCAGCCACTATTAATTACCCTTGTGGAATGAACCAAGAAGCAATATTAAACTTCATTAAGAAAGATTTTACTTGGCCCATAAGAAGAATATTGTGACTTTCAACGTTCCTAACCACTAGAAAAGGATATTATATTGCTTCTCTAGAGAACTGATGCCTGGTAGGACTCTTCTACACAGGAAGTATAATATCATCAACAGTCACAGAATAGGCTACTTATTGTTCATCACCCTTTCTCTTCTTTTAATTCTATGTCCACATGGCATCTTCAAGTTCTTGAAACAAAAAAGAGCATCCCAAATTATATGTTATTTTATTTAATAAAATATTTTAAGGAAAGTGTCCCAGATATGAGAGTAGTATTTTATGAACTAATACCAAACAAAATATTAACAAGAGCTATCCATTGCCGAAACCGGTTTGGCTCAGTGGATAGAGCATCAGCCTGCGGACTGAAAGGTCCCAGGTTCGATTCCGGTCAAGGGCATGTACCTGGGTTGCAGGCACATCCCCAGTAGGAGGTGTGCAGGAGGCGGCTGATCGATGTCTCTCTCATCGATGTTTCTGACTCTCTATCTCTCTCCCTTCCTCTCTGTAAAAAATCAATAAAATATATTTTAAAAAAAGAGCTATCCATTTATTAAGTATTGGGGAGCCTTCCCAATATAAGGCTGTGGTTGGGGCTAGACAAAGGTAAAGCTCTTATTTCTAATTTGGAGGAGGTAGAAACAGGGAAGTGAGTAATTATGATAATGTGATGCTGCAAGGGGCATGTACGTGTTGATATAAAAGAAGAAGTGAGTAATTCTGCATGGAGAAAAAGGAAAGGCATCACAGTGAGGTCAACATTTGAGCTGCAATAAGCAAAAATTCACCACATAGAAAAGGAGAGGGGGAAAAATCTAGGCAAAGAGAACAGACTGTGCAGAGTCAAAGTGATTAAGCTCAGTCTGATGCTACCTGGACTAGGTCAAGTGTCTGGAGGTGAAGCTAGAACATAGACTTGGACCCTTACCTGCAAAATCAGATGTGTCCAGCTCAGAAGACATGTGATCAGGACATGTGTACATCACTGCAGGATTTTTACTTAATTAGGAGTTAAAATGCTTATGCCAGGGATAATGTAAAGAATGAGCTAGAGTCCATTTGCACTAGAGAGGAAATAGCACTCCTTGTTCACATGCTGTACTGAGCCTCCGCCTCTGAAGGTGGGGTTCCAGATCTTTAAAAAGATGGCCTGCCCCCTCGGTGAGACACTCCGAGAGGCAGCCAGCGGTACTATTTTACAAGCAATGTTTCTAATTTAGCGCTGGCTTGCGGTTAAGTTACTGTGCTGGTAAATAAGACTGTGGTCTTTCTCTCCCACTCACAGTGTGGAGCTATCCTCATTAAGTCGAGGAAAGGGAAGAAGGTGTAGAAACCTGCCAATATTAATGAGCTGCGGGAAAGTTCTTAGCAACATTACAGAACCAATTATTAAAACTCCATGCACCTGAGAAACGGTGACATTTTATAACTCTTGAAAATTAAAAAAACAAACTTTCCAATAGATGGCCAGTTATGAGAATTTAATACTCAATAAAAAAAGGGAGAAAGCAATGTACTCTTGATGTTGAAGAAGAAGAAACCGAGAACAGTAGCAAATAAGCACAGTAAGTCAACTAGCCAACAACAGTCACTGAGCACTGACTGTGAAGTTCACGTACGCTCGGGGCTCCTGTGGTTTGGTCAGTTCCTGTGATGGCCCATTAGCAGTGTGCACAGTTTGTCTCTCCTGTTATGCACATGGGTGGTAATCTTATCTGGACAGGCTGAGGAATGTCAATGAGAAACACTTTTTGAATAGGCATTTTCTAAGTTAGCTTGTACAGTTTTCCAAACAAAATCTTTACATCTACCAGAGTCCTAAAAGTTTTAGGTCTTTACAAGTAGTATTTCTGCAACTCCTGATGCATGTGAAATGTTTATTTTGCAAAGCTGTCGTTAATCCCACAGGGCTGTCAAGGGAAAGTATTTATAGATAGCAAAGGGAGAAATTAAGAATCAGAAGGCTTTATGTCAGAAATAAAAATGAATAAAATTGGTACTAAAAGGCAATGAGAAAGAATGTGAAATAGCAGAAAAGGAATGGGTATAGTGAGATTGAAGTCAATAAGGGTAAAATTAAGAGCACAATGCTGTGTTTGTCAATATCTAAGAGTTAAAATTAAGAACTAAACAATAAAAGTATCTGGCAGCTAAATTTCCTCTGGGCATCATAAAACGATTATACACTTCCCTTCTTCCAAATAATTTTGTCCTCGACAAAATTAAGAGACGGATGATCACTGTGAGAAAGGAGAAAAAGGATTCTGTCCCAGGATAAAAGATATGGCATAAAAATTAAAAATGCTTTCAGGGTTTGTCAAATGTCACTGTTTTAATTATAACAGAGGGAAAAGCAGCTGATTGGGAGGATGGGGCCGTTGCATTATCTTAGCTTGTTGCAGATCCTGCTGCACTAAATGTCTAGGAAGACAGTTTGAGTTTTATAGATCTCATAACGCAAGTCCTTTTGAGTTTTTGCTTTTATGATGAGAAAGCAATCATAATAGTTTAGTATGTTTATTCATAAATTTAGCCAAAACTTATTGAGTACATATAGTACCAAATTTGGTGCGGTGAACATATGAAAGAGAAATATTAACACAATTTTCCTCCTCTCAAAAATGTTTCAGTCTAGTCATATATGTGCATGAAAAAATGCAAAGCAGTGAGTGAAATAAACCAATGTAAACATAAATGCCAAAAGTGTCAGCCATTACATTTGGAAATTCACTTGGAGTATTAGAGTATATACAAGTTGCATAAGATTATATTGGAGTAGCTATCTAATCACAACTTGCTTTTCTATATGCCAAGCAACTATTTCCTCATCTTTAAAATAAGGATATGTTTTTAATATCATGTATTTGTCAGCCCATTTGTGGAAAGTACAAAGGAGGAAAAGGTCATTTAGTGCAATTTGTGGTAAATATTTTGGAGATCATCAATATTTTGCAGAGTATTTGTGCTGTCCTTTATAAGTACATGTTCTTGGATTTCTCAAAGTGTTTCACACATACCATTAAAATAATCAGGTAAAAGTCAACCTATTTCAAATGATTCATCTAAACTATACACTTTAAGTATTATTTTTTAATCAAATACTTAAATGTAGCTGGGGGTAGCATGTAATCATATTATTTTTTAATGTAATGTTGCAAAAGATAACATTTTAAACGAGCTTATACACACTTAATGGAGTATTGCACTGGCCTTTGAAAATTCACCTTTGGAAAGTTATATTTTTATGATAAAACATTGGCTTTTTTAAAGGTCACATTAAGCAAAAGTCATGTGGAATCTGTTTCTGTACCAAATGAAACCTCCTCTGACCTCATTTTTTTCTACCAGCTACCATCCCATTCATCTGCTTTCCTTTCCTACAAAACTCTTCAAAAGATTATAACTTCTCTCTTTACATCACTTCTTCCAGTCTCCCTCAAACCATGTCTAATTAGGCTGCTTTTCCCTACTTCCAGCCAGTGCCTCCAGTGCCTACCTCATTTATCAGCAGAGTTTAACAAGGTGTCCACTCTCTCTTCATTGATACGCTTTCTTCTCTTGGCCTTGCAGCCACACTTCTTTCTCTGCCTTACAGGTTACTGGCTCTCAGTTTCTTATGTGATGCTTACTTATTTCCCTGGAGTGACTGGGGGCTCAGTCTTTTATCTTCTACTCTTCTTTAACAACATGCCATCTCTTGGTGATGTCATCCAGTTTCTTTGATTTAATACTTTTTATTATGCAACTAGAGGCCCGGTGCATGAATTCGTGCACAAGTGGGGTCCAGCTGGCCCACCCCCATTTGGCTGGTTGGCCGGCCCCAGTGCACGTCATAGCAACTGGCCATTCCGGTCGTTCCGTTCACTTGGGTTTTGCATATATAGATTGACTTTCTTTTTTTTTATCTCCTGCCAAGGCTTCCGTCCTTAACTCTAGCCTTGTGTTTCTAGCTGTCATCGGAGCATCTCTGCCAAAATGTGGCACAGTCATGTCCGTCTGAGCACATCCAGAGCCGAACTATTTGTTCCAGATCCCTTCTCCAAAGTATTTTATTTATAATCTTCCCTATCATATTGATGGCAATTCTGTTCTTCTAGTTGTTCAAGCTAAAATTCTTAAAGTCATCCTCAGTTTTTTAAAGATTTAACTATCCAATCAGTCATAATATCCTGACGGCCTTCAAAAGATATGTAGAATAAATTACTCTTGTCACTGTTATCATTTAAGTACATTACCCCCAATAACCTTCAAAGTAGTCTCGCTGCTTTCAACATGGACTCCTCTACAGCCTATTTTCAACAGCAGCTGGTGATCCTTCTAAAACAAAAGTTAGTCCTGGTCAGGTGTCTCGCTTGGTTGGAGCATCATCAGTACACCCAAGGATTGTGGCTGCAGATTCAATTCCCTGTCAAGGAGCATGCCTAGGTTGTAGGTTCGATCCTTGGTCAGGGCATGTATAGAAGGAAGCCAATCAATGTTTTTCTCTTACATCAATATTTTTCTCTCTCCCTCCATTCTTCTCTCTAAGATCAATAAAATAAAATTTTAAAAAATAACCCACACAATCAAAAGAAAATGAAATAAATGTGGTTTCCCAAATGAGGTTCTGGGCAAAGAAAAGTGCCATCCGCTCACAGCTCTTTGTTTACCCAACAGTACTATGTTCAGCCTTAGAAATGCAAAGCTGAATAAAAAGTAGTCAGCACCCTTTTCTGTTACTAGCTTTAGCGGTGATGAGAGATACAAAAAAATGATATCAATGCAAATGCAATAAGAAAGGAACTAAAGCCAGGCTATTTCTTTTGGTATAGAAGTGCTCAGTTTCACTTGTAGAGGTCACTTTCCTTGGAGAAAGCAGTAAAAATTGAGTTCTCTTTAGGGGTAAGTAAGCTTTTCCAAGGTAGGCAAAGACATAGCACAATTAAAGTGAAAGATTATCTGCTATTAAGGGAATTGGGGTTAAATGGAATAGTAAAGTTTTTAATTTGTAAGGAGACTGTTAGAAAGAAACCAGTGAATAAATTACTAAGCTGTATTCAGGGCACAGTTCCGGTTAGAAACTGTGAATTTGTCATGGTACCAACCTTCAGAGTTTTGTGATTTGTTTTTCCTCAAGAATGCTTTAGCAACCTGTTTAGGATCAATAAAGACAGATGGAGCCCAGTCTGCATGGCTCAGTGGTTGAGCATTGACTTATGAACCAGGAGGTCACAGTTCTATTCCTGGTCAGGGCACATGCCTGGATTGCAGGTTTGATCCCCAGTAGGGGACATGCAGGAGGCAGCCAATCAATGATTCTCTCTCATCATTGATGTTTCTGGTGTTTTTTGTTCTTTATTTTTCTCATCATTGATGTTTCCATCTTTCTCTCCTTCTCCCTTCCTCTCTAATATCAATAAAAATATATTTTTAAAAAAACCAAAACAAATGGATATGCAGAAAAGTGAAATTTCCTTCCAAAAGAAGCTCCATTATCCTATGACAAACATTAAGGGAAGACTTGTGGACCTAAAGAAGGGAATATGTCTTTATTTGGGGAGGTAAAAGACACAGAAGGTAAAAGAGATGGTTTTTCAAGTAGAGTATGCATGTTGTCTAAAAACCCATCCCTATGGCACAATAGCCAGACCTTGGGGAAACAGATGTTTGTGTGTAAGTTCAAAGTGATGCTGAGTCTGAACTATCGGTGCATGAAGTTCAAGAGAACTGCATGCTCAGGACCCATGGACCAGAGCCAACAATTTATATTATTCTCTACCTTTTACCAAGACAAATCTCTCAGGGCTTTGTTCTGGTAGTTAGAAATGTCTGTACTAGTTAACCACCCGTAAAAGGACAGTGGTTATGCCAGGCTGCCTGATCACCAATTACTTCCCACAAATATCATCAATTTATCCTGCATCACAACTCACAATTAAAATATGCAAATATATCCATTAAATATTCAAATTAAATGATCCTTTGGTACCCATTCCAGTCACCCAGAAATCACCAAGACCACGTTCCCCAGGATATTTCCCCCTGTGATAACTCTACTTCTCTCAAAGTTGACTACCTCACTCAAGTGGTCACTTCTGGTTATTAGATGTTCAAGGTGAGAAAACTGAGGCATATACATTTCCTTGCTCTTTATAAATCTGCTGCTGAGTTTGGCAGAGTAGGGATAAAACACAGGTAGTTCAATCACAGTGCTATCATCCTTATCATAACAGTAAACGCCACCAAAACTTTTAGATTATGAATGGTTTGTTCTGTATGTTTTATATTAACAAGCTGCCTTTTTTTTTTCAGGCAGTTTTAGGTTCACAGCAAAAGTGAGCAGAAAGTCCAGAGAATTCCCATATATCTCTGTCCCCTCTCCTGTCACACACAACCTCCCTACTATCAACCATGCCCACCAGAGAGGTACATTTATTACAATTAGTCAACCTACATTATCATCACCCAAAGTCCATACTTTACATTAGAGTTTGAATACTCTTAGTGTTATACATTCTACAAGTTTAGACAAATCCATTATAGATGTCATTATAACATGTGTTCACCATTGTAATATCATAGAGAATAGTTTCGCTGCCCTAAAAATCTTTTGGTCTCTGACAAGTCATCTTTTTCCCAACCTAACTCTAAAAACCACTGACCTTGTATCTGCCTCTACAAAAATATCATATAGTTGGAATTATACAGTATGTATCCTTTTCAGATTGGCTTCTTTCATTAGTAATATGCATTTATGAGTTTCAATGGCTTGACAGCTCATTAATGTTAATATTCCATTGTCTGCATGTACCACACTCATTTATTTGTTCACGTATTGAAGCACATTTTGATTGCTTCCAAGTTTTGTCAATTATGAAGAGAGCTGCCATAAGCATATTTGTACATGCTTTTATGTAGACATAAGTTTTCTGGTTTCTGGGTAAAAACAAAAAAGCAATCATACAGAAGGAATATTTAGTTTTATAAGAAATTGTCGAGCTGTCTTCCTAAGTGGCTGTACCATTTTGCAATGAATGTTGTTGCTCCACATTCTTGCCAGCATTTGGTGTTGATGGTGTTTTTTATTTTGGCCTTTCCAATAGGTGTGTAGTGGTATTTCATTGTTGTTTTAATTTGCAACTCCCTAATGACACATGCTTTTGTACATCTTTTCATAAACTTACCTGCCATCTTTCTTTCTTATTTGGTGAGGTGTTTGTTCAGGTCATTTTTCTATTTTTTAGTCAAATTGTTCACTTTCTTATTGTTAAGTTTTAAGAGCTCTTGGTAGATCTTGGATAACAGTCCTAATCAGATGTGTCTTTTGCAAACATTTTCTCACAGTCTGTGGCTTTTCTTCTCATTCTTTTGATAGAAGCTTCCACAGAGCAGAAAAATTTAAATTTAATGAAGTCCAGTTCATCAATAATGACTTTGTGGTTCCCATCACTTATTTATCTCTTATGCAGGTCACATAAGAGATAAGCAGGAAAAGCTTATGCAGGTCACATGCCTATTCATTATTATCTTCTGGTCTATATTCTTATTTTTCACTTTGTGCTAGGAGAAAATTTGTAAATTTGTATGACTTGTCTTTACCTTTTATTAATTAATTTTCTTCTGGGTCAAATCTTCTATTCATCTGCCTTCTTCATTACTTCTAATTGAGCCACCTAGGTTTTTCATCTCTGTACATTCTTTACTCACTGAGATTATTCTCTTTGAGTGGTTTTATGGAAAATAATATTTAAATGCTTTTGAAAATAGGGTTAAAATATATATGAATTTCCTAAATTAAGTATTCAGAAGGGATACATCCTTTGAATCTTTATAAAGGATCCTCTCTATGATATGAAGGATCATTTTGTACCCACTGTTCTTTTTCTTTGATTCTTCATTCTTTTCTAAAAGTCTCCATGCTGGTCAGGGTTATCTTATAGTGTAGAAAGAACTGAATTATCACCAAGATGAGTATTATTCAAAACCCATATGGTTTCTAAAGGAAACATCAGATCTGAATTTAAGGAAAAGAATCCTTACTAATGTGAAAGAGTGGAAAGGAAAATGAAACTCTAGTCATTGGCAGAGTCAAGATTATGAGTCATGTCTCTGCATTAATATAAGAGTGCTTGATCCCCAGTGGAGGCAGCCAATCAATGATTCTCCCTTATCATTGTTGTTTCTGAAGCTATTCACTCTTGATGCACCTGCCCCCACGCGCTCATCCACAGAGGTACAGAGTAGCAAAATGGAGATCTTTGACCACCCCCTCAGCTCCCTGTAGGCTCTTATCTCTTAGGAAATAATGAGTTTTACCTCTCAGACAAAAGGATTGTTTGTGGGATTTTGCCAGAGCATCTGTCTCCTTTCCAAGGTGTGGGAGTTGAGGGGGAACATTCTGTTTCTCTCAGGAAGAGGAATTATGAAATAGTTTTCAATTTTTCTTTTCTACATGGTCTCATCAACAATACATTAAGCAGAAACACTTTCAATTTCTGGTAGGCACATAATATTCTTGTGGTAATTAATCTATATTTTACCTATTTATGAAGGATGTTATATTTTGTGGTGCATTCCAAGGTTGACACCACCATCATGCCAGCAAATCTAGATTTAATATTTTTTTATTTGTATAAGCTAAAGTTATAATCTTCCATGGGAAAGAAAGTGAGTTATATGTTTGTATTCTAAATAAGAATATTGTAGAAAAATATTGTGAATAATAAGTCCTAAGCAAGAAGCAGATTTATGCAAAATAATAGTACACTGAAAACCAGCAGAGAGATGAAAGAGAGGGACAGAGAAGAAAAGTAATTCAAGAACATTTGAGGGTCAAAGACTCCAGAGAGCAATAAGTCAAAGGGCCACTTGCCGATTTTGGTGGAGAATTTTACCACACTGGCTGCAGTCACCACCAGAAGCCAAATAGATATGTTCCTAAGGTAACAAAAAGAATAAGCTTTCCTCTTTCAGGACTAATATTAGTAGCCTCCATTGACACAGGAGGTGATAGCAAATAAATTAGTGCAAAGAACTACAACTGAAAGGCTTAGGAATTAGAAAAGCATCCTATTCTAAAGCAGAGTTATGCTATAAAGCTATATTTATAATTCACAGTAATTGATTCTGATTTGTTTGGGTTCATGTCAATTCTTTCCCATCACGCTCTAGTCAAGTGGTTGACTTAGTGAGTCCAAGGCACAGAAAGGTTGTTGTGCGAGAAGATCAGTAGAAAAAGTCTGGGACTCTCATTTTTTAAACTAAATAACCTGTTTAATACCTTTGAATGAAATAAGAATGAACACCCAATAAGATGTCTCCCTAATGCACATTAAAGTATTGTTGACTACTCTTAAAAACCCCTATCACCATTGCCTTTTAATCATTCCCCATATATTTTATTTTATTACTTTTTTGTCCAATGTGTGGCTCTTTTCTCAATTGTTCCTAAATATCTCAGGCTCTTAAATCATGTTGCCCCCCTGTACACACATCCTGGTCTGTCCTTGGCTGCATATACTGGGAAAAGCACTCTCAAAGGTCAATGAAGGAACAAACAAAAGGAGGATTGGGTCATAAATTTAACTATCAAAAACTAATTTTTTAACTAAAGAAAAGAAGTCTTTTCCGTAAGTGGACAAGAGAAACACTGTTCAATGACCCACGGTCCTCTTGGTGACAAACTAAAAGTGGAACAGCCCTAGCTGGTTTGGCTCAGTGGAGAGAGCGTCGGCCTGCAGACTGAAAGGTCCCAGGTTCGATTCTGGTCAAGGGCATGTACCTTGGTTGCGGGCACATCCCCAGTAGGGGGTGTGCAGGAGGCAGCTGATCGATGTTTCTCTCTCATCGATGTTTCTAACTCTATCCCTCTCCCTTCTTCTCTGTAAAAAATAAATAAAATATATTTAAAAAAATAAAAAATAAAATAAAAGTGGAACAATTGAGAATACTTTTCATCAATACATGGGGAAGTACATGCCCCTGGAGAAAAAGCAGAATAAGAAACAGTGAATTAAAAAGAATGAATCATTTTAAAGCAAGACAGCAATAAAAAGAAACAGGGATTAAAGAAAAGCTCACATTTGTCTTCATCTACAATTTAGACAAAGGCAAAAGAATATTTGAGAAATACCCTGTTTTAGTTAGCAAGTATGTAAGTTGAGAAAATACTGAAAGTAGGTTGACTCAAATGTTAATAAAACTATTTCAAGATTCTTAATAGCTTAATTATGCATGCATTATTGAATTTTACTGGAAAAAATAAGCTAAGGACATTTTTTTTTACCTTATGTATACATTTCCCCTCTATTAGACCCACCTCTTTGACAATAAATTTAAGTTTTTATAATTTTGAAATATTGGGTTAACGTATATAAGGTTCTAAGTACAGAAAGTCTTATCATTACAATAGAGGCCCAATGCACAAAAATGCATGCAAGAGTAGGCCTTCCTTCCCCCGGCTGCCGGCATGGCTTCCCTCCAGCACCCTGGACCTGGGCTTCCCTCCTCCAGCCACCTGCAGGCACCCAGGACCCGGGCTGGATTCCCTCCAGGCCTGGCTTCATCAGGAAGGATGTCTGGGATGACGTCCGGAGGATGTCCAGTCTAATTAGGATGTTACCCTTTTATTATTATAGATTGAGTGCAATATAAAAAGATTCTGTGCAATATAAAAAACTTTTATCCCAAAGAAATTCACTAGAGAGAAATAATTTTCCAGTGATTTCCTCTTGAGGTAAAGAGTTCTTTATATGTATTGAAATTGTTCCAAAGAGATATATCTGCTATAGTTAGGCCCACTTAGAAAAGCTATTACCTTTAAGAGACCAGCAAATTTTAAAAATGCACCTTTCAAAATAACAGTTATTTCATTATAGTTTGTTTCAGTAAAATTAATGTGATACTATTTGACTATTTATAATGAAAGGTATTGTTTCCAGGAAGTAAAGGAAGAATATACTAAGGTTCACAAACTCAAAGTCCCCTTAAACAAACAAACAAACAATAAAAAGAATTTAAGTTTTTTATCATGTTACTCCAATACTGCTTTTCTTGAGGCATGTACTATAAACCACAACATTACAAAACATGAATTCAATTGATTTTTGTACTTGTTGAGTGTCCGCTGTGTATTCTGTATTGAACTTGAAGCCAGTAAGTGGATTGTGACAGAAAAGGAAGGGATGCAGGCCCAAGAGAAAACTACAAATTCAGCAGATAAGTTGTTTAAGACAATTGAACAGATATACATTGTAGAGAAGTAACCAATTCATAAAATGCCTTTGTGGATGAGCTTTAATTATACAGTTTCATAGGTTATTTTAATTATGTCTTGATGAAAGGTGTTTCTGGATCAAAGTTATACAAAAACTTGACTTCATGATCTGAAAAACATATGTCCTTTATAGTTCAATATCTAGAACACTAAGTACAGTTTTATGTAGTAAAACTTTCATATTTCTCTAAATATAAGGGGTATTTTTTTTAATATTTCTCAAATCAGTTTGCATTTTACCATCACTAGTGTCTTTTAATCATTATTGGGATAGACTGAGACTATTTTAAATTAAATTTCTTCATGACTTTTTGGGCCCATTGGTAGTGTGAATTCAGAATATATATCTGGTTCTTCAATTCCTCCCTCTACTTAGTGCTATGATTGAGACATGCCAGTTTCCCTGCTCTCTTCCACATAGCCGTTCCATTTATTTTCATTCTTACACTAAGAGAATAGCCCTTTGGTATCACACCAAAGCAAATAATGATGCATCCGACAATGGAAATTTCTTATGTTCAATGTAAACAAGAAATGATATTAAAAGTCTTCAAGGATATATTAAAAGTCTTCAAGGCAAGTAGAGCTTGATGGGAAAGAAAAAACAGAACTTATGCATACTTTTGAAGAGATGGGATGTCATAGCAAACTATGGGGTACTCAGAAGCATAATCATTATGGTTTTATAGAAACTCTAAACTGATGACTATATCTGGCATCAGATGGTGGTAAACCAAGCTACATGAGTTACCCCCTTTAGATTCTCTTTAATGAAGGTGAATGAAAAAGATAACAACTTAATGGTGCTTTGCAACACTAATTATTTGGGAATAATCAAAAGGCTTCATGATCTGAAAAAGTTGCTTCAGTACAGCCCATTAAACAGCATGAAGAGCTATTATTCCATCCTACTACCTTTCTGCCACTCAGGTGTTCATTTGCCAGATGGTTTCTAATTAAGAACATATAAAAGGAGACTAACATGAATTGCATAATCAAGTACGTTTATTCAGTCCAACTCTGGTGCCAATAATAACTATTCTCTTTTATTATAATTTTGATCAAGACAATTCTTTCTTAATGTTCATATTGATAGTATTCAAGGAACTAGGAAAGAAAGAACTTTTCTGAGCTTAGTTTATTATGGGCATCATAGAGATGGATAACCTCTCTAAGTTTAGACTAGCTAAAATAACAGATTGTATACTTTATTCTTACCAATATGTATAAAGTTATTTAAAATTCATGCTAAGTGATTTGTAGTAAACCAGTCTCCTGATGAAAATTCATATTCCAAATATTTCATAATTATTCAGATACAATACTTATGTGTTGATGGATCAAAACAGTAGTCTCCTAAATGTCTGTAAACCAGAAAGAGGGGAAGGAAGGAAAGGAAAGAGAAAAAAGAAGAGGAAGAAGAAAGAAGTCATTGCCTAAATATATTATTTTTATTGCCACTCTTTAACATCTTGTTGCATTTGAGAAATTGGTGTTGACTTGTCCCACACTCACTGGATAAAAGCAAATTATCTTTCCTTTGCCTTCTCTGATAGAGGAAGTTGGTGACTTAGAATTATTGTTAAGATGCCAGCATCCCTTCTGTTCATTCCCAGGATTCACCTTGTAGGAAGGAGCCAGTAAGAGCTGCTAACAAAATACTCTAAAATTTTAAACTGATATACTTTGCATAGATCTGGAAATGAGGCAGAAACAGTTTATATTTAGTATGAAAAATACACACAAGCCAATTGACATGCTTAGTTAAACCACTGATTAAGTCATCTACTGACAAAGTTTAGGATTTACACTAAACCAACACTGCCTACTTTGCTGTAAGAATTGGGCAGGCAAGTTTCATACCTCTTTCTCAAAATTATTTGTGGTTACATAATACATACACAATAAGGGGCTCCACCTGAAGTGTAGCAATATTCAATTGATTTTACAAAGTAAAAGGAACCCTAAAAAAGAAAATGAACTGCTAGCCATAGAGAGTAGTGATCCTGACAGAAAAAATAGCTAGCTGGAAGCTACTTGGAGCATCAATACCTGACAAAATGAGGCAAGACAAAATAGACTCCTTTAGCTGAATATAATCTCTACATCACCCATAGGCAACACATTGGTAATACTTGTCCTATTCCTGAGAAGAAGTCCTCTGTGTAATTTTATAAAGTCCCAAGCGATCACCTCCACTAGAATGTTCTGTAAATATAGTTAGGCCCTGTCTGTCTGCTTCTTGGCTGTTCAGGAAATCCTTGCATTTATGCATGTGTTGACGAGGGGGCAGTCATAGCTAATGAAACTGCAACTGGACAGGAAAAGACAGTGATTTGTTCCATGCTTCAGAGCTGCTGCACCAAGTCAATTTGCACAAGTTGACAAGTCAAAGTCTGATGGAAAATCACTTTTCCTTGAAGATGCTGGCAGGACAGGAGCTGCTTGCTATTTCAGTGATGCCATGTAAGTAAACAGGGCACTGTCATTGAGATTGAGAAGAACATTTAATAAATATATAGACTTATTCAACTTACTTTTTAATGATTGAGAAAGGAGAGTCTATTGATTTCATAGTTTAGGGCATGATTAAAATTTGAAATAATTTGTTAAGTCATAATCATCACCATACTACTCCAATGTGAAGTGGCATGGATAGACATTCTTCAAAACCAGCTGGTGTGGTTCAGTGGTTGAGCATTGACCCATGAACCAGTAGATCGAGGTTTGATTTCTGGTCAGGGAACATGCCTGGGTTACTGGCTTGATCCCTTGTAGGGAGTGTCATGAGGCAGCCAATTGATGAGTCTCTTTCATCATTGATGTTTTTCTCTCCCTCTCCCTCTCCCTTCTTCTCTTTGAAATCAATAAAAACATATTTAAAAAATTGCCCCAATTGGGATTTTTGAGCAATCACGTATAGAAGCCATGTGCTGACCTTTATATAAAGCAAAATGCTGGGCCTGGTCACCTGTCTACCTCCTAAAATCATCAGCCTCTACTGATATTCTCTTCTAGCCACTGACTCTAGTTACATAGTTAATCCGTGCACTAGAGCACCCTTATTTGAAAAGGAAGAGCACTATACACTTTTCCTTCTCTTATAGTTTGGCAAAGTTGTAGAATTTAAGTGAATATTATCTACAAGTGGTAAACTGTTACTCTCAGGGGAAAGGAAATAATTTCCACATGCATTTAATTAAAGAAATTATTCATCAGTTGGTCTTTGTCTTCATTAACGGATCTTCTGATATTTAACTTACAAGTTCATCCAAATTTCTTTTGTGACCTTGAGAAATGCAGTATTTCTACCAAAAATCAAAACATCTCAAAGCAGGTTTGGAAAGAAGGGAAAGTAGAAACAATATCAGCAAAGGAAATGTTCCATTGCTGACAAATGTTTTTCTTCCTGGGGAAATCTTTTTTGACACTTTGCATGCATATCAGTCTCATGTTCAGAATAAACCAAAACAAACAAAAATGTCCACAGGCTCGCTATGAGCAAGATAAGAGAGAGCAGCTACACTGATAGCAAAATGATAGTGTCTCCCATTTCTTTATTACTGGCATGCGGGGGGGGGGTCTAATAAATCCGGGTATCAGTCAATATTTTACACCTACCACCACCACCACAAAAGACTTATTTGAAGATACAGAAGACAGCCTAGCAACAGAGTTTGAAGCGTGAGCTCTGAAACCAAATTCCCTGGATTAAAATCTTTGTCATATGGCTCATTAGCTCTGTGACCCTGGTCAATTTTTATAACTTCTCCGTGGCTGCATGTATGGGGATACTATTAGTAATGCTAACCTCAAAGTGGTTATTTATAGAAATTAAATCTGTTATTACAGTTAAATATTTTAAAAAGTGTTTTTAGCACATATAGCAAACCCTCAATAATTCCATGGTTCAATTCATACAAACTACTGTCACCATTAAATTCATATCACAATTGCTACAGGCACGTGAAGGAGTTTGAAGGGGGCAGGTGATGGTGAAGGTGTTGAGCGCTTTCATAGTTTATTTATTCCTATGCAACATCATCAGCCCTTTGGGGCTGCCCAGGATCTAGAAACACCTCACTTAATTAAAGCTGACAATGCCACATACTTCTCTAGCCTCCTTTTGCAGCTAGGACGTGACCCAATATATGAGGTGGATTTTTAATCAAGAGCCGGTGATATCAGGAAAGGGGTTGGTGCAGCATCATCCTCTCTGGCAGCTGCAGTCCTCAGAAGGGTGTGGCAATGATGCACCTCCTGGTGTCTGTCTGGTTCATTGGCAGCCCTGTCCTCACAATGGGCAGCTCCAGGCTTTCCCTCCGGCTCAGGAGGCTCTATTTGCCCAGCTCTCTGGGGGTTCTATGAGCTCCCCAATATCCTTTAAGTAAGTTTCTTTTCAGAGTCCCTTTCTGTCTCTGCATAATTAAGATCTGTGGCTGATAGAACTGCGGTGGTATTGAAGCTCACTCCATAGGAATGTACTCACTGTGTGCTTTCAAAAGATCTTCTCTCTGTGGAACTAAAAGAGTCAGCCATGTAAACATTTAGTTCCCAAATAAAGTAGGTCAAATAACATAAAGCAGCAATTTTCTAAAGCATCTTTTAATAACACGCTTTCAACTTGTCACACAAGTAAAACATGATCCTTGTAAAACAGAAAGAACAGTGGTAAACAGATACACACATACACACAGACAGAATTTAAAATTGCAGTGTCCATAGAGAAATGTTAAAAGTAAATCCTTCCAAACTTTTCTATATGAGTGTAAATATATATGTAAAATTATGACATTTCCATTTTAATACTATTCTTATAGAAAAATATTTTTATTGATTTCAGAGAGAAAGGGAGGAGAGAGAGAAATAGAAACATCACTGATGAGAGAGAATCATTGATCAGCTGCCTCTTGCACGTCCCCTGCTGGGGATAGAGCCTGCAATCCTGGCATGTGCCCTGACCTGGAATCAAACTGTCACCTCCTGACTCATAAATTGACGCTCAACCACTGAAGTATACCTGATGGGCGTTAGCACTATTCTTAATCTTTTTTTATATAATGCATCATATTTTTTCATTTCAATTAAAAAGTATAAATCCAATGTTACTACTTGCCCGATAGTGTTAGATACATCATTTATTTCACCAGCACTGTTATATTATTGGGCAAAACATTGTCTCAAATATTTAAATATAGTAAATGAAACTTCAATAAACATACATTTTTTTTCGCCTCTGCCCCACTATTTTCTTCAAATAGTAGAACATTTGAAAGGGGATGTGGGTCCATCTGTGAACAGAACTAGGCTCTGAAGGTGCTTCTGACAGGTGCATTTTCCCTTTCATCAGTAGCAGTTCACTCTTCACAAAAGCATGTGCAACAGAATTTCCCGCCATGATGGGGACGTGCTCTGTCTCTGCTGGGCAACAAGTAGCCACTAGCCGTGTGTGGCAACCACTTGAAATGGTGCTCGTGTGACTGAGGGCTTCACTTTTGATTTTAATTAATTTTAATTATTTTAAATTTAAATACCCACAAGTATCTAGGGGCTACCATGTTGAACAATACGGCTCTGTATTGTTTAGGACTCATTTTTTTTTGGGAGGGGCGGGTACTATATTTTCCATACACATGAGACTATCTCTGGTTTTGTGAGTTCTTGAATGCTACCTCTTACCATTTCTTTTATAGGTAATAATTCGTTGACATTTTGCATCATGTGCACTTGATTTCCTGCAAGGAGGTGGATATAACGTCCCCTCTATAAAAAAATGAAAATAACTGAACAAGTGACATAATTGCCTTTGTTTTTCCAAGGTTATCATTAGCCGATATTTCTGAAGCAAGTTAGTGTCAAGAGTGTCAAAAGTGACAAAGAATTTTTGAGTCAAATCTATTTTAAACAAGGCTTTCAGTACATTTTTATTCTTTTCATAGCTGCTTACCCACCAAGTTTTTAGGTTTTGAGCATTTCAATTTTAAAATATTGTATATTAACTTTCTTCCTGAAATACTTATGAATATTTTTTTTTTTTAGTTTTATACTGAAGTATACAACAGTAACTTAAGTTTGTGTCTTTAATCTTCATTAATGTCATAGCTTTCTCATCCATGTGCTTTTATTTTTCATGTTGGTCTCTGTTTTTTCTAGCAGTGGACATACTAACCTGTACATACTTTAGTTATAATATTCTCCTGTTAAAACTCTTAGATCTCGCTCTCCTGTTTTCTGCAAGTCAAGGTTGCATCCTTGAACTATGATACTAGTTGTTCAGAGTTTCTCTAAAACCTGTGTTTTTCCTGAATGGGATGAATTGTATCCCTCCTAAATCCACATTGTTGGGGTCCTAACCCCCAATGTGACTATATTGGGAGATGAGGCCTTAATGGAAAAAAGTAAGGTTAAATGAGGTCCTCAGGGGTGGGGCTTTAAAACAGTGGGACTGGTGTCCCTATAAGAGGAAGATGGTCCCCAGATCCTAACCTCTCTCCCTGTGCAGGGAGAGGAGAGGCCGTTTGAGGACACGGGAAAAGGCGGGTGACTGTAAGCAAAGAAGAGGCCTCACCAGAAATCAACCCAGACGGTCCTAGCAGACTAATACAGATGTTCTTCAGATTCCTCTTCATACTTTGTCTTGAACTAAATCTAGGAACATCTGTTATGCATATGAACACTACATTCTCTGCCATCTTGTCTCATTATTTTAATTTTATGTCTTTCTCTGCATTTATGAAACAGTAAACATGCTGCTCTCCACATCACTATTTTGATTTTTCTTCAGAAGCATTTTCATTCTTTACTGTCAGTATGCATTTCCATTTTAAAATTGTGGGTGTTTTTTTTCATTTCTCATCTTTATTTTACTCCATTTGCCTCCTCTTTTGTCCTACTTTGTTACCTACACTTTCATTTTATTCACCTTTTATCTCAGTGTGTTTTCTCCATGGGAACTGTTGCCTTATTTCCTTTGTTGTGTAGATTATTCCAAGCATATGGCTGGAATTTTTTTAATAGATTGTGGAATAGATCATTTTGAGTTTTGCTTTTACCCACCAAGGGAGATTGTTTTGCTTCTTATTGTGCCGTAATTTTAATAGCCTACACTTTGCTTTTAATGGGGGGGGCGGGGCATTACCTTACATGCTTTATTCTTTATATACATTTGTCAATAATCAGCAGAAACACACCATATACCCCTTTAAAGTATGTCGATCGAACCGTGTATACTTCAAAGAACAGGAGAAAATAATTTAAATAACAGGCTATACTGTCCACTAATTTCTCAAGAAGTGAGCATGATATGGAAGCCACAAATCTTCTATTCCTCAGTTGTTCTCAGTTCAGATGTATCTCCCCTATCTTGCAAGTGATACTAGTGTCTAGGGCACATATTTTTCACACAATGTGACCCCTACGTACAATTAACTAACTCCATCAAGGGCTCACACTGCACTTTGCTTTTATTCTCACTCACCCCTGAGACAAGGAGATCTACAGGTATAAGATAATTTTATTTTCTTCTTTCTGCTCTGTAGCTTCAGATCTACAGTTTGAGCACTGTTGATGTTCAGAGTGTCATGTCAAATTTCCTTTTTCTAATAAGCTTTCCCATGTTGATCTGCTTCTTTCCTCCAGTGCCCTGTTCTCTGAACCTCAGCTGACATAGTGCAGGATAAAACAAGTCCCTAGCTTGTCCTTCTCCTCCGTCAAATCTTTGCAGAATGCTCTCTACCAGCATTGCACTCCTACCTCCTTTCTAGTCACTTGCTTGGATTTTTGTATTCCTCTCCAGGTGAAGAAAATTAACAAAGAGATGAGAGACAGGAGAAATGGTATATATCTGCCTGGTTGGATATAATGTTAAGAATGTAGGAAAACATTTATCTTTCTCCCTACATATAAAAATTTTTAATTCTGAGTCAGAGAACTGATATTTGGAGATACAGACAAATTCTTTCTTTGACCAAACTCTAGTGAGGCTCCTCTAAACTCTCTTCTCATCTAGGCCCTGCTTTTGAGCTTTTGTGTTCACCTCAGCATTGTTCAATTTTAGCAGAAATCCTGCTCAGTTTTTCCAGATCACCACATCCTCAATATATATCTGATCACCCTCAACATCTGATCTGGTTCCTCATCCTCCACTAACCCCCAGGTGATGCCAGATCACCCTGGTTTGCCTACAGCAAAAAATCCGTTAGTTTAGTTTAGCTAGAGTCCCCCTTACCTCTGGTATTTCCTCTTAGTAATTTTCCATCCAGTGATTCCACACACACCATGTTCCTTGGGTATAAATTTCCATTTTTCCTTGTTATTTTTGTGGTTGAGACCAATGTTGCAATAGTCCTCCTGAATAGTCTGCATCACTGTTCTTTAACACATTTTATGATTTTTTTTCTTTTCAGGTTGTGTATTTCATGAAGCAAAGATGCAATGTATCATATGCTATAGCCTGAACAGGTTGTGTGTGTGTGTGTGTGTGCATCAAATCTTCTAATGTAAGAAAAATTTTGCAAAAGAAAATTTATAAAAATAGCAAGACAGATTTTATTCAAACTACTGCAGTAGAGGAGAGAGACTTCAGTAGAGAACTGAGCTCAACATGGAATACAGCAAAGATAGCCGGTGATTTATAATCTAGAAACAGAGTAGAGGGGTCAGTGACTAAAAAGTTACTAAGGTGAGACATCAAGAATAGCAGGATTCTTGCTAAACTGGTTTAACAGGTTTCTTACTAAAGGCAGACTGAGGACTTAGATATCAAGGAGGGGCGTGAGGAGCTGGATCATTTATCAAAGCTCAGGGGATTCTCCTTGAGATCAGGCTCAGCAAGCCATGGAGACAGAAGGCGAAAATGGAGGCCTCATTGACAAGAGCGCTCTGAGGAACCTGACCAAAGTTTGGTGAAGGATTGTGTCTTTGTCACTCAGGCATCAAGTACTTCCAGATTGTGTCATCAGGGTATTTATCAGTCTTACTTTTCAGTAGCGTACATGTTCATTCTGTACTGTATTTCTAAGGATGTTTTAGTAAGAATGTAAACAAATTATCCTCTGGGAACAGATAATCAGATTTCTTCTTCTGACAGAACTTTACTAGATTTATTAGAAGGCAACAAGTATGCAGTCAGTGCCATATTTCTTTCGCTGGGATTTGAAAGAGAAAGATGAGTGGGGACCTAGCCAGTTTGACTCAGTGGATAGAGTATTGGCCTACGGACTGAAGGGTCCCAGGTTGATTCCAGTCAAGGGCACGTACCTCGGTTGATCTCTGGCCCTGGTTGGGGCATATGCAGGAGCCAATCAATTGATGTGTTTCTCTCACATCAATATTTCTCTCTCTCTGTCTCTCCCTCTCCCTTTCACTCTCTCTAAAAATCAATGGAAAAATATCCTCTGGTGAAGATTAACAAAAACCAATGTATTCAATGTGTTAAATCATTTCCAATCATTACTTTATCCTTTTTTTCTATTCTTTACTCTCTTCTATAATTTTTCAAATAAATATATAAGTACTTTACTGTTTAAAATACTTCCTCAAGTCACTTTTAATAATGTAACTCAAAACTATAAACAAAATACAACATGATGGTATTAATAGCATAAATAGTATAAATTTAGGTAGACAGATATTAAAAATAATATACTAGGTCTACAGTTGTATGAGAAGCACAGAGTTTATTATTGTATTATTTATTTGTTACAACTATAAACCTACTTTTGTCCACCCTTGTATATACATGTATGTGACTACATCATACACATATATGGAGATATATATATATGAAAGAGTTCAACATCCTTAATAGTTTGATGTCAGTTCTGATACTAACTTT
>NW_006283588.1:2401732-2425226 GCF_000327345.1 Myotis davidii
CGTCTACTTCTCATACTACCATTTTGGCATTACTTATCCAAGTTGGAATTATCCTGCTCTCTGAATAGAGCCATTCCTCTGTCTACTTCTCATACTACCATTTTGGCATTACCCAAGTTGGAATTATCCTGCTCTCTGAATAGAGTGCATTTAGTTTCTGCTCAGTAGACATGAGTTAAATGGATTAGTATGCAGGGAAGGTAATCTCTTCCGAGTTCTTGAGGATATGACTGCAGGACGAAATATGAAGCTAGAGATAGGGATACTGGTTTCCATGAAGAAATAATGGTTTAAACAATGGCAAATTTATTAGAACATGTAATTCCCAAAGTAGACTTTGCCCCAAGCGTCTCTAAGTCCATGGACTCAAATAAATTATTAAAAAATTGGGGCATCAACATAACTTGGCATCGCTTCTCTCTTTGTTGGATCTGTCCTCGAGCAGGCTCTTCACTTGTGGTGTCAGTTGCCAAGATCTCCAGGTTATAGTTGGTATTTATCAACATGCCCATCGAAAGCTGTGTCTCTCTCTTGCCAACAGTCCCTGCAAAATCTCTCAGAGAGGGAATCAGTACTCTGCTTGTCCAGGTCTAAGTCACATGGGCACCTCAGGAGCTAAGGTGAATCCATTTCCACCCATCACCAGATTTAGAGTAGAGAAGATGTAATTTCTTAAAGAAAATCAGGGTGTCTATTTTAGAAAACTTCACACATGCACAAACTAACAAGCACATGGAAATGTGTCCTTTGTAGTATTCTTTAAAATATGGGGGAAATATAAGTGCTCAATAAAGAAATGGTTAACTAAACCATGGCATTTCATTCTATAAGACAGGATAGCTCAATTCAATTTCTTCAGCAGCCTTACTACTATCAGTCTCTTTGAATCCCCTCTGGACTCTTCCTCCAACACTGCAACATCAGTGATTTTTATTAAAATGAAATTTTAGTCGCATTATTTCCTCCTTTAAATTGTTTTCCGTTGCTCTTGGGAAAAATATCAAAATCCAAGACAGATTCTTGGTCTTTACCTTGGGGCCACCTTCCACCCTCTCTCTCTCTCTTTTTCTCTATGCTCCTCCCATATAGGCTTTATTTTATCAGATATTCCATGCTCCCTATGGCCACAGTGACTTTGCACATGTTGTTCCACTGTCTATCAAATTCTCCAACCTATCCCTCTCCCCACCCTTCAGTTTGTTAATACCTGCTCACCTTTCAGGTCTCAGGTGAAGCATGACTTCCTCAGGGAAGCTGTTCCTAAATCCAAGGTCATTATCATGCAAATGTTCTTTTTTTTCAGAACATTTACCTCAGCTTGCAGTAATGCATATATTAATGTGATCATTTGATGAAAGTCTATCTTATAATACCACAGGGGCAGGCACCGTGTCTACCTTTGCTAACTCCTGTGTCTAGTACACAGTAGGCACTCACCATATAGTTGTTAAATGAATTAACACGTGAATGAATGAATGAATGAATGAACTCAACTAGCATCTATTCTATTATTTCTAATGAAAAAAGTGATATAATTATTAAAAAGAAAGCTCCTTACTACTAATGAACTAATATACTAGTTGAATGTGTTGGGAGGAGACAGATTTTATAGTGTCAGGATAGTGCAAGGCAGAAACAAATAAAGACTAAAGGGAACAAGCATTGGAGGGAGATACTAGTACTTAGTAAGATAAAGAAAGACAACATGGTATGTTTTACAAGTAAAAGCACTAGTTATAATCTAAAGCACCTAAGGTCTAGTTCCCTTCCAAATTTGTATAATCTTAGCGAAAAGCATCTGACCTTGTTAAAACACAGTGTTCTGGAGAGTTTCCTGCTGCCCTTTCCTATCCACTGGTCCCTCACCACTCTGCTCTGTAACTTAGTGGGATGACTGATACGCACTATGTAAAGGGCTTCCTTACCTGCTGGCTTCCTGTTGATTTTGGCTTATGGGAGCAACCACAATAGACCAAAGGGAGAAAGAGGATGGTCATATATTTATTACTCTGGTTTCATTCCTGTTGAATCCCTATGGACTGACTGCATTCTTAAACCAGGTCATAGTCTGATCAGGGAGCCCTCTCTCACTAGATTGAAGTAACCCTTTCCTACCACTCTTTGTAGGGCCATAGATAACCAAAGGCCTCTGCTGTCGGGGTACTCAAACTGACCACACAATTGTCAATAGTGTGTTGATTACAGTCTCTTCATGTTAACCAAACTGAATGAGTCATCTGGTACCCTGACTACCAAACTCAATTTTATCATCTTGAAAATGGAGATGATAATGTATGCTCTGCCTAACTCCTGGGATCTTCAAGAGAAAATCACATAGCATAATGTCTTTTAATGCAATTTGAGAAAGATGAAACCCTATACTAAAGTCAAGGACTGTTATCATAAAGAAGATCATGCCTGGCACGAAGAAAGTATTCAATTTGCTGAGGGCATTGCTGTTATAAAGCACCACATTTAATCAAGGTAGTCTCATGAATTGTACAAGACTGGCCTTTAAGTGTTTTGTAGGAGCACCAAAAATAACTTATCCACTGGCCTACCTCAGATTCCTGAGGTCATCAGCAGAAATAATATCTGGAATTATTAAATCCCTGGGACTGTTCCAGACACCGCTGTCCTGTCTCATGCAATGTCTCTAGTCTACACAGTTACCCCATTTCACAAATGAGAAAACTGATATTCAGAAAAATTGAACCACTTGCTGGTAATGGGTAGAAAATTTAAAACAAAGATCTAGCTGATAGCAGAGCCATTACTCTGTCTGCTTCTCATACTACTGTTTTGGCATTACTTGTCCGAGTTGGAATTATCCTGCTCTCTGAACAGATGCATTTATTTTCTGCTCAGTAGACATGAGTTAGATGGATTAGTATGCAGGGAAGGTAATCTCTTCCGAGTTCTTGAGGATATGACTGCAGGACAAAATATGAAACTAGAGATAGGGATACTGGTTTCCATGAAGAAATAAGGTGACTGGTTTCTGGGACTACCCAGAGGACACGGCTTGAAGGATGTGGAGACAAGCTTTGCCACTTTCTCTTATCTTAGCTTTAGCAAAAACTGTTTAGTTAGAAAAGCTGTTTTAACAAAGTCAGATGCTTTTCGCTATACATATACCTTTTAGTATCTAGATAGAGCTTTAGATCTTAATATTATAAGATGATCATCCTAATGTATTTCACCTGCACTGCATTTCCTTAATGCTTTCAGAATTCTAAAATAGTGCAAGGAAAAGTTAAAAATGTTTACCATTGCTGCTTCCTTCAAAAGCAAATAGTTGAGCTCTAAGCACTTATAATAGACACAGATGAATATCATAACTCTCTTTCATGATGACATTAGCCATAACGAATTAAGAAACATGCCAAATACATTGGAAGACAATAAAATCTGCTTAGAAATATAGTGAACCAAAGCATGTCCTGACTGGACCCAACGGCCTCCAGCTTCCATCCTCTCTTGCTTTTACATCTGATGAAATAAGCAATCCACGTTAACTGGAGGAAAGTTTTGAACTTTGAAATGATCTATTCTTTGTTCGTGTAACTAATATAATTACAATGATGCTAAGCAAACACAGGACTGTTTAGGACTCTGCAGTTTCAGAGATAATTTTTACATTTCACTGATCCATCATATGACACTGTGGTTGTATCCACGTGTTGACTATTGAAAATAATGCTGCAATGAACTTAGAGGTACCTGTATAGCCTCACAATAAGTGTTTTCAAGTTTTTCAGGTGGATACCCAGAAGAGGGATTCCTGGGCCATACTGCCACTCTGCAGTTCTGTTACTGGGGCTACTTCAGGCAGGTCATGAAAGAAATGGTAGAGATAAATTGGCATTACATCCACACTCTTCCCTTGTACTGGCCCCTTCACCACTTTCCTATAAAAAACATTAGAATAAAACTGGCTTCATCTGAATGTGCCCCTTGAGTTGAAGTCCTGTTGGCATTGAATTCAAGCACTGGTTTGGAGATACGGGTTCACAGAGCAAGTAAAAACACTCGTTTGGCTGAGCAAAGTTATCCAACTTTAATGGCACAGTAATTGAATTTCACTAGGAGTAGCAAATAGAACAGGTACAGGATAAGAAGCATGCACCCTGGACTTTAACTTCACTTGGGGGAAAATTCCGAGAAGATATTGTAGAATTTTATAGCCAAACAGGTTGGGTGCTACTTTTTTGTTGTTGTTGTTGTTGTTGTTAATCCTCACCCAAGGATATTTTTCCATTTTTTAAGAGAGTGAAAGAGAGGGAGAGAGAGAGAAATATCGATGTGAGAGAAACACATTGATTGGTTGCCTCCCACACATGCCCCAACCAAGGCCAGGGATTGAGTCTGAAACTTAGGTACATGCCCTCGACTGGAATAGAATCTGGGACTCTTCAGTTCTCGGGCTGATGCTCTATCCACTGAGCCAAATGGCTGGAGCATGGGTGCTACTTTTTAACAGGTAAATATGTACATTTGTTTTGTCATGGTGCAAAAACTTAAAATTGAACATTAAAAAAAGGAGAGAGACTGAATTTTAAATACGTGAAGTGACTGGGAGAATTGGGGATTTGTCTCATCATAGTCCTTCTCATAGTCTTCCTCTGTTTTCACGCACGCTCACATCCCGTTCCCATGCCACTCCAACCCTGGCAGCCCAACCCGCCTCACTACAGCCATCACTAGCAGTGTTTCAGTCACTCTGCTCATGAAGCAATTCTTCATTTATCTTCAAGCCAACTCTCTTCGATACAGGCCGATACAGAAATTCATTTACTTTCTTTTGCTATCATCTATGTCTAGTTAAATGTTTTGATAAGTGTCAACTGCTACAATCCAACTAGTATTTTTTATAGCTATCCCCTTTTTACATGATTTGCTGCAACATGATTATAATGGCTAATTTTACTGAGCCATTGTCACATTGACAGGCACTGCACTAAGCTCCAGGCTTAAATGATCCAATTTGGTCTTCACAACCCTAAGTGGCTCATATGATGACTAGGTTCATTTTATAGATGAGTCTAGAAATGGTAAGAAACTTGCCTAAAGTTATAGAACTTGTAAAGGGCAGAGCTAAGACCAGAATCCAAATCAGTCCGTCCCCAGGGATGGAGCTAGTACTCTGCACAGCTTCCCTCTGCCCTTTGGACGGGCTTGCACAGTTAAGGCAGCATTTGAGATCATTTTTAGGTAGTATCATCTTTGGATTCAGTTAATTAGTGCCAATATTATTCTTCCCATCTGTCAGTTTTCTGTTGATCTCTCAGCCTCTTATCTAAATCCCAAAAGCGATTTTCAAATTCCCCAAGATAAACTTTGAGATCAGAAACTGTTTAACCCTGTACTTTTATTTCTGTGGAGTTGAAAGAAGAAGTTTAAATAAATAAACTGGAAAATTAAAACTTTAGAGTACTTCGGGATATACACCATTACAATAGCTGAGTGTATTTTTTTTTAAATAAACTAATCATTTTAATTTTATATGAAGATTATCAGCTTAAGTGTATTTTTGCCTTAGTTAAAATTGTGCACATTAACATAAATACACAGAGCAAAGGGAAGTAAGTAATTTGCATTTTATAAATGTAATTAGCATTAATAGGATGTATGCACTCTGAAAGTCTAGATGATATAGCTGCATTAATTCTCTTCCCCTGATAGATTTAAGTGATTCCAGAATATATTTCTTTCTAATTAGATTGTTCTAACAAGGATAACTCAGTTTGATGAACATTTTGAGCTCAGTAGCGTAGAACTTCTGGAACTTTAACAACATAATGCGATATTTTTTGGCTTTCTGCACATCAAGCTTTCAAAGATATCTTTAAAATTATTCCTATAATACTTCTTTGCTCCTACTTAGAAATTCCATTCTGAATAAAGTGAATTTTTTTAACACACCAAAGTGCAGCCTCTACCCAAAGAATGACTAAGTAATTGTATGATTTTTTCAAATAGGTTTTGTGCTCTTGTGTAAGAAAAAAATCCATTTAAAGAAAAAAAAGTTAGTAATATCTAATTCAATATAAACAGTGAGCAGAGTATAATATTTTTAAAATCTATAATAATGCCTAGGAAATACATTTATCACCCCAGATGTATATATTTTGTAATGTATTGTATTCTATTATACTTTATTCTTTTTGTATAGTTCAGAGGTTTAGAGGGTGTTTTGAGTTTAACACACTATGGTCCTTTCACTTATTAAAGTGATATTTCCCTCTAAGGAAAACAATAGCTATATCACCGAAGTTAGTAAATCCTCAGATATTAAGGTTTAAGAGAGAGCTCACTTATATTTTCCAAATGTTATTTACAAAAAAAATTATTCTACAGTGTGCTCAAATATTGGAATTTTCTAATTTCATTGACCAGAGGGTGAACATGCCTACATCTAGTTTTCTACTATGCATGTATCCCACTCCCAACACCCCCTTTCTAAAAGTTTTCTAGAATGGATGCTCAATAAACTCTGCCTACCACATGACATCAAACTTTCTTTGTAGAGATAGTTTAATTCTGCAAATAATGACTTGCAATCAATGAGCTAACTTGGAAAATTGACCCCACTTTTTACAGTGAACAACTTATAAGAAATAAATATAGTGAAAAATATATTTGTGCATACACATATGGTGTTTTCGTATAAACAGTCAAAGAATTCTAGATCACAAATAAGAAAATGTTAGCAAAAGTATCTTCTTGTTTTTCTGCTTTTTTATTTTTCTTATTTTTCTCTTTCTTGTCTATTTCCCAGTGGGGTTCCATGATGCTAAAAAAAAAACCAGTAAAATATCCACAGAAATTTTCATGAATAAATGCTATACTTCCTGGCGAGTGTGTTTCAGTGGTTGAGTGTCAGCCCATGAACAAGGAGGTCACTGTTCAATCCCAGGTCAGGGCACATGCCTGGGTTGTGGACTTAATCCCCAATAGGGGGCGTGCAGGAGACAGCCAATAGATGATTCTCTCTCATCATTGATGTTTCTCTTTTCTCTCCCTTCCTCTCTCTGGAATCAATAAAAACATATTTTAAAAAAAAGAAATGCTATACTTGTCTTGGTCACCTAGGTCTGTTATATAAGACTGAGTGGCTAAAACAACAGAAATTTATTTTCTCACAGGCCAGGAGTCCAAGATCAAGGTGTTGGCAGGGTTGGTTTCTTCTGAGGCCTCTCTCCATGGCTTACAGATAGCCACCCTCTCACTCTCTCTTTCCATGGTTGTTACTCTGTGCACACATGGCCCTGGCATCTCTAGCTATGTTCTAATCTCCTCCTCTCGTAAAGACATGTGTCAGATTGAATTAGAACACACCATATGGCCTCATTTAACCTTAATTACCTCTTTGAAGGCCCTGACTACAAATTCAGTAACATTCTAGCAGTGGTCAGCAGAGTGTGGCTCTTCCACAAAATACCACGTGCGGGCGCGCATATACAGTGCAATTGAAACTTCGTGGCCCATGAGCAGAAGTCGGTATTTTGTGGAAGAGCCACAGTCAAGGGGCCAAAGAGCCGCAGGTGGCTCGCGAGCTGCAGTTTGCCGACCACTGTGAGTTAGCTCTTCAACATATGAATGGGACACAATTCAGTCCACATGACTAATCTAGTTTTCTAGCCAAATAATCTACTTCGCCACACTCCAATTCCCGTTTCTATGGGGAGATTATCTGTATACAACCCTGCCTTTTGGTCCTTGGTATGAAATAGAAGCAGAACTTTTAAAAGCCACCATGTGGCTCATGTGATCTCTTTTTCCTGAGCATTGTTAGAGTAAAGATGACCTAGAGCATACCTGAATCTTACCTTCAGTGGATATCTATGGGGAGCAAAAAAAAAATATCTTTGTGGATATTTTGGAGATCATTTGTTTCTGTAGCATACAGCTTACTTTGATTACTATATATATATGTACATATATATCATGTATTATTAAATCCTTCACAGTTCTTTATACCATAGGAGTAAAAGTTGTGTACCTGGCTCCTCATCTTGTTTATGCTGGCTTTGAAAATAGGAAATTAAATTATTTTTTGATTAGTGAAATGGATATATTAAGCCTTATGAATTAGATGGTTCATTTTAAATCCAGAAATCTTGCTCACTCAACCTCATTCTCCAAGTCCTCATTCCTCGAGACATGGTGATTTCATGGTTAAAAGTTAATATAGTTAAGGAAGAAGTTGAGTATCAGCATGCCAATCTCTGTTCCCACAGTCATATGTACAAAACACTCAAGGCTGTATAATTGAAAAACTGCATGAGGTATACTTAATCTAAATTATGACATATGAAATATTATGCAGTCATTTCAAGGATGTTTATATAGTGTTATAATAGCCTAGAAAATTACTTCTGTGATGGAATAAAGCCTGATCTACATAAAATATAACAAATTTATGTGTAAGAAATTTTTAGGGATAGAAAAAAAATTGGAAAAATCTAGGAAGCACAATTTTATTTTATTTTTTTTTTAAATATATTTCATTGATTTTTTACAGAGAGGAAAGGAGAGAGAGAGATAGAGAGTTAGAAACATCGATGAGAGAGAAACATCGATCAGCTGCCTCCTGCACATCCCCCACTGGGGAAGTGCGCGCAACCCAGGTACATGCCCTTGACCGGAATCGAACCTGGGACCCTTCAGTCCGCAGGCCGACGCTCTATCCACTGAGCCAAACCGGTTTCGGCAGAAGCACAATTTTAATTGCAGTGTTTTGTATGCTAGAATAAGTGATATTTTTTTCTCGTTTTCAACTTTCTTGTGTTCCAAAATTATACATTGAGTATACATTACTTTAAGTAACGACTTTTAATAAATGAAAATAATACCTGTACAAAACATAGAAGTTCAAACTACATAAAAATTCTAAGTAGGAAAAACTCATTTAAAACTACAAACATTTACAGAATAAAAAAACCACCTAAACATTTGCAAAACATGAAAAGTATTTCTCTACTCACAAATACTGAACAGGAGAAGAAAAGTGAAATATGATGTGAGAAGAATGTGTTAACATTATGTTCTTTTAAGGTTAAATCCTATTCAATTTTGTTGTTAACTGCATTTCACACAAAAAGAAAATGGGGTATAACTGAACATATTTTTAAATTTCAGATAAATGTTCTTAAACATCATGAGTTATTATTCTTTATAAAAAGACCTCTGAGAATAAGAACAAAGGAAACTGCCCGTTGCTAGTTTTTCTACTATGAAAGATAGATACTTGGCATTGCTACACATTTTGTTATTTCCTCTCCGACCATCCTGTCATTGTACATTATATTAAGTCTACTTTAGTGATGTTTTTAAAGTTTATATTAGGTTATGCAGTCAAACATTTTCAAATTGTTTAACTTTACTTTTGATTTAAATGGATTTAATAATCTACACTAGCCCTTTAAAACAAACTTTCCATTCCTGAATGCTCTTGGTTGGCTGAGAATTTTTACCATCAAGTAGATTTTATTGGTTTGTTTTGTTTTGTTTTGTTTTGCAAGGGGGCTTGTCCAAGATCTGTTACCTGAGATCTTTCATGTTCAAGAAAATCTGCTTCCTGCATTTATACTTATTCTATGGTCAGACTTTTTTTCTTTCCTTCGTGGTCTTTGCTTCATTCCCTTCTTGCAGTGAACGTTACTGTGAAAAAGTCTGAAGTCAGTCTGACCTTCCCTGCTTGGAAGTGATTTGTTTTTATTTTCTATAATCAGGAAGAAGTCTTTTATTATTATAAGTACTCAATTATTTACTAGGATACATATCAATGACAATAATTTTTTGTTGGAATAAAGGATGCCCTTTGGAATAAGTTCTTGTTCATTACTGGAAAATTATACCATATTATATCTGATTACCTTTCGTGTTCTGTTTTTTTCAGTCCGTGCATCAGAAAACCCATTATATTCCCTTATTTTTCACCATGTCTTACCTGTTCTTTGTCGTCAGTTTTTATTTAATTTAATTCATATTCTTTAAAGATGTTCCACTACATAAAGCATTGTAGGAAAAGGCTCTATTCCTTGATATTTTACAGCATTCTCCTTTGTATTCTTTTTCATCATTGTGACTCTAGGATGTTTACATATTTACCATGTTATTTTATACATCTTATTCATGATTAAATAAGGCAGCTTTGTGCAGACCTACTTTTAGTTCTGATATATTAGATGAACTTTGACATTCTTCCCATTAATTAGAGAATTATGTATCATCCATGAGCTATCATTTTAAGACGTGTTAGTCCATCCATTTTTCCATAGTACAGTCATTTTTCTTGTACTTTTGTTGAGTTCTTTCAACAACTGTCTTACCCCCTTCTTTTACCCCCATTTAATTAAGTGAACGAAAGCAATGTTGCCATCTTCAGGTCACTGGCTAAATATGACTGGAAATGATAAACTGATTCCTTCCTTAAAAAGAAATATATATATATATTTTGATGGAGTGTAAATTTGATGGAGCAAAACTGGTGTTCTTAGAGTTCATGCTATGCTTGAAGTTCCTGTTTTTCTAGCATGGTCCTTGGAGAGTGGTAAGTTCACTCTCTATTTTCTGGTATCCTATTTTGTCCTTCCCCTGTCCTGACCTAGCACTGATCTCCAGAGGGTAATGCATTTGGCTCCAGAGGATCTATGCTTCCCTTTGTCATGTCCCAAATATTTACTTGTACATTCTAGTAAACTCCTTTGCTGCTCCATGCCTTAGAAATACCAGGTACGTGAGCAGAGACAAAAGCCACTTATGATTTTGTGCGTATGCAAAGTGTCTCATTTCTAAAATAATCCTCTCCACTTTTCCCAGTCCTTCCCATGATTCTCATCTTAACTCAAATCCCCAATCTGCCCTAAGCCCAATTCCCCCAGAAACCTGTCATCACATTCATCTCTCCTTATTACTAATGAATAGAATTCAATACCTAATTGTTCTCTAGTTGCCTCATTTTGCTCATTTAGATTTATGATTATTTTCTAAAACTACTGAAGCAAATGTTGTTTTCCCCACATTTCCTAGCACAATAGAAGACACAGTAAATGCTCAACAGCCCCATAAGAGTTGTTTATGTGAGATACATCTAAGTGCTCACTAAAATGAGATCTTACATATCTACCCCTTCCTCATTCCTCAGTAGAAAATAAGTTTATTTTTGTAAAGTTAAGTATGAGCACCTTGTTCTTCATAAAAATGACTATGTAAGCTATAACCATGCAAAGAAAATCTTAATAATCAGTGGGAAAAATTATGATTGTTCAATGATCTTCAACATGTTTTTCAAAATTTAAAAAATTCGTACTGTTGCTTAAAAATAAATAGGGAAATGAAACCCAGTAAAATGAATGTTGTTTTTGTACACAATTTTGCAAAATAACTATCAAAAGTAATTTGAACAGCGCTTGCTTTTTCCCCCCAGGATAGTTTATGATATGGAATAAGCATCTTTTCTATTTCCTGGTGAATCATACTACTCTGTCCTAAGTTTGGATTAGCTATTTTATTTACCTTTTGCACTTTCAGTGTCAGAAAATATCTCCCAGAATTCCTTTTAAATAGAGATTTTGCCAGCATCACTTCCTCTAGGACTTTCTTATTTCTTTTGTCACAATCACATTCATCCTTTGTGTCTATAAGCTCACCTTCATGAAGTTCCTCCGGCTGCTTGTCTGGTCTTTGGAGCAGCAGCAATGTCAACATTCCCATTACCAGCTCTTTCCTCTCTAACTCCCCTAATGTTCAATTAGAATTTCACTTTCAGTGTTGTCACTTTTTGTTTCTTTGCTGCACTTTCTTCTTCATTGGCTAATTCCCTCTTTCAATTAGTATGTTTCTAAAATGTCATGTGGGCTTATCCCTGGGAGACAAGGAAGCAACACAAGAACATACTTTGCTGTCTGTGCATGAACTGAGTGGGAAATGCATAGTAATCAGTAGCGGACTTTGAAAGAAGAGATGTGATTGGTCATTGATCATGATATACATCTATTATTTATGTAGTAATTAGTGGACTAAAAAGCTAACAGCTAAGTTTGTACTTTATGCATTTGTTCAGGTTAACATCTAGCACTACTTTAACCAGAAAGCACGTCGTTGTGGGATGGGTATTATTTAATTAAAATGTGGTAGCTGAAATAGTTGCATATCTGAACTATACAAAGCAAGGGCTCCCTGCACTTGGTTTTAACATTCTTTAGATTGATCATTCTGTAACTTCCAAGAATAATCCTCTCTTCCTCTCTTACATTTGCTAAGATAAACATATTATTGTCCTTTTACTAATTTTCAGGAATTTATTCTAAATTCCTTTTCTCAAATTGAAGCTAATAGCAATGCAAATGTATCTGTAGTCCCTTAAGTAAGCTATTCAGATATCCTATATTTTTCCTTATAGCCTCAATCTTGCATCTTTTGAATATAATTGGAGGATGATTCAGCCAATCATCCTATCTAATAAAAGGCTAATATGCAAATCGACTGAAGGGCAGAATGACCAGTTGCTATGAACACACTGACCACCAGGGGGCAGACTCTCAATGCAGGAGCTGCCCCCTGTTGGTCAGTGCACTCCCACATCCCCTGAGGGCTCCCAAACTGCAAGAGGGCACAGGCCAAGCTGAGGGATGCCCCCTGCCCCCAGCCCCGAGTGCATGAATTTCGTGCACTGGGCCATTAGTCTAACATATAATCTTATCTAAAGGGGCAGGAATGTATACATTTCTCATTCCTTAGTAGGACATAGATTGTTCATTTTTCCTTCTTCTCTAGCTAAGCAATAAAATACTCTTTCATCATTGCCTATTATATTTGAGGAATATTTTTTCTTATTTTGTTGTTTTCTATTTTAACCCTCATAGTTTGGTTTATATCTTTCTTCCTTCAATGATCTGACCTAATTTCTACTACTTGATTTTTTGCAATTAACCTGAAAATATTGACAAATATCAAACTATTGTTTTCAAAAGCTTTTATCTTTAAAACAAAATGGCTTGCCTTGCTATTTACTCTTTTTCAATATGATAGTGAATGGCTAGGCCTATTTGGGTAGATTGTTGATATGAAGGGCAATAGCAGTTAGAACTAATTTAAGAAAAGCTGGTTTTTGGAGTCTTCCCTGACTGTCTACCCCTCATATCTATAACACTAATGTGGCAGTTAACATTCACTTTTCAGTATTACTAGTATTTCATGTTATTATTCGAAGATCTTGTATACAATAGAGACTTCTCTATACAATTCCAGAAGGTAGGATTAAAGTCAATAGGAGGAAGAGAAAGAGCTTCCTAGTTTGTTTTCACCTTAAAGATTAAATATTCTAATGTTAAGAGCTTTCCCAAAACTGAAGACTTGAGGAGGTAGGAGTCCTCTATCTGGAAGTGTTCAAACAGAAACTGGAAGGTCCTAGGAATATGGCAGATAATGCATGAGTAGGAGATTTGATGTAGTGACTTTGCAGATTACCTCATACACAAATTAAGTAGTTTTTAATATATCACTTAGTGATATCCACGTTATGTTTTATCCTGGTGTGGATGGAAAATATGCAAAGTTTTTCAAAAATAAGGGAGTTGATTGTCTAGTGATAGTGCTTTCCCCTTTTCACCAAGTGCTAAAATACATTGTAAAATAGACAAAACTGGTAAAAGTGGCTGCCATTTCTTGAACACTACTGTGTTCTATGCATAATGCATGGTGCTTCATACATATAATCTTTAATTCTGTAAAAGTTCTGCAGGGTAGGTGTTATTTAAAAAAAAACACACAAAAAAATTAGGGTACTTAAATAACTCATCCAAAGTCACATATTGAGTCAAAGAGCTAAAATTCTATTGTGGTTCAACTCCAGGTTCTGTACTACTTTACTGTACTGTATGATTCCAACTTTTAAACATGAACTTCAAAAATGAACCCTAAATATTTATTGAATGCTTGGTACTGGAACAGCATTATAAAGATGTAACAAAATTTTAAAATAAATATAAAACATAGTTTGTTTTTCCTTCAGAAACTGAACTTTCTGGTTAGAAAAATGATGCTATATTTTGAAAGTCTAACAAGTCAAAAACTTAACCACAAAAGATAAACCTTAAAATAATTTTACATCTAGAGTATAAAATATATATGTTCCTTCTTAGTAACCAATTAGGCAATTATAACCTTTACTTTCAATTGGCTTTGGAAAGTAAGACATAGGAATGTCTAATTACCCCATTCTTCCTGGCAGAAGGGCTGTATACTCATGGTTTCTACTGAAAAAGTCAGCACATGTGCTACAACCTCTTCAGTGAGCTGTGCACAGAAGAATTGCCCTTTGATTTACAAGTCCAGCTGCTATTTGCACAACATGGTCTTATTTGTACTTCCTTCTCTTTAGACTCATAACATGCTTGAAATCTTTGTTCAAGAATAACCCCGTCATACTAGCCTGCTGCTCCACCAGCTGCTGCACTCTCTGCCGTGGCTGCTGTCCTCATGTTTCTACGAGGCTATGTCATTTCCAGTGGTCTTTCAGTGAGCCAAATAGTCAATTAATTTTGGGTCTGAATTCCTTCATCGTATGTGTATGTCAATGGAGTCTTATTGAAATAAAGTGAGTGACATGGAGCAATGCTTTAGCTAACAGGTCATAAAATCTGGCAGGATTTGGTATCCTCCAGATTATAGCTTGGAGTATTTTTCCCAGGTATGAAATATGCTGCCTTAAGAGCCCAAGAGTTCTGCATGGTGTTGTGTTTCCTTTGCCATGTTGGAGATGAAAGAACAATGATTTGTTCTTTGCCTTTAATGAGATAGTTCAGTATGTCCCTGACCACTGGACCCCTAAGATTTTACTGATGAAACGGGCTTTTAAATCTTTATAGAGCTTATCTCTTGCCAATTTACCAGGGTTTCCTGCACTTTAGCCATCTTTTGCACATCTTATCTGATCAGCATCATGCCATGGACCAATGTTCTGTCTACACATTCTGCAGTTAACAACATGTAGAATGTCCAGACAAAACAGACCTTTTGGGGTTGTATTATGACAGAGAATGAGAGATAACGTAGTCCTGCAACAAAACTGAAAATATATACTGTTGTTCTTTCTGTGTAAATACAAACTATTTCTGATACTCTTGTTTGATAGGAATGGAATTAACTTATTCATCAAATCAATGGCTGCATACCATGTACCTGAGGCCATACTGATCTCTTCTAGCAAAAGTAGAGCACATTTGGCATAGCAGATGCCACCGAGAGTTCCTTTTGATTGAGTTGATGGTCATCATGTTCTGGGATCCTCCTGGTTGTTGCATGGGCACCAAAATGGTAAATTAAATGTAGGGATAATAGAAACCATCACTCCTGCAACTTTTAGAAATCCCTGGATTTAAGTTATCTATTTTTTTAAATATATTTTTATTGATTTCAGAAAGGAAGGGAGAGGGAGAGAGAGAGATAGAAACACCAATGATGAGAGCAAATCATTGATCAGCTGCCTCCTGCACACCAGGGGATGTCCCCACACCCCGGGCGTGTGCCCTGACGAGAATCAAACCCTGACCTCCTAGTTCATAGGTCCACACTCAACCATTGAGCAATGCTGGCCGAGCAGTATCTAGTTTTTTATAATGCTTGACTTTTGTCCCAGAATGAGACACTATTCCTATCTTGAAAGGTTGTTAGTGACAGAAACATCCTTAGAAGATATCCTAGAAGAAAGGGAATCAGTATTTCTTTTCACAAAGCTTATTGAAACACTACAGACCTAGAAGGAATAACCTCTCGGTGAATGAGCCCTTGACAAGAGCAATTCATTGGAGTGACAGGATTTAAAGCCTAATTGGAGTGCATTTCTAAAAGAATTCGAGAAGAATTAGAGACAGTAATTATAGACGATTCTTTTAAAGAGTTTTGCTGCCAAAGAGGGCAGATTGCTGGAAGGGAAATGTGCTCAAGACAAGTTTTTTGTTTGTTTGTTTAAGATGGAAAGGCAAAAGTATGTTTGTATTAAAGAAAGAAAAATTGATAATTTGGGAAAGGGGATTAAAAATTACTAAAATGGTGCCTTTGAGTAGAGAAATGGATGAGATTTATTTGAAAGTGTAAGTCTCAGCCTAGAGATTATAGCTTACAAATGGAAGAGATAATAAGAATACAGATTGCAGAGATGAATAGATGGGATGGTGAGTTGTGAAAGCTTTCTTTTGATTGCTTCCATTTTCTCAGTATAGTAGGAAGCAAAAGCAAAAGTTTGAAGTGAAAATAAAAAAGTGTTAAAGGTTGGAATAGAGAGGAGTAGGTTTAAAATATTATTCTAGGAGAGTGGGAGAGGGCATGGACCAGAAAGCTGTAGTATGGTCGCTAAGGAATCCAATTCAGGCTATTAGCCATGAATTTGAAGTTAAATCACTCAGCATGGTTTTATCTTTTTTCAACCAGGATTAGTTGCACAAGTCCAGGCATGGATTAAATGGAACGTTGTAAATAAATGGTGTTTTAGGCTTTCTCATCTCCTTTTGCAGATTGCCTGCATTGTCAAAGTTGGAGACAATGAAAAATATACAAGTTCTGGTTCTTCCTCATGCATTTCAGTTTTGCTTCTTTTTCTCCCCTTCAAGCTTTTCCTCCCAATTGTTGGTCCTGTTGACCTATAGTGACGGTGAGGCACCCTCAGACCCAGAGCTAGAGCAGTGATGGCAAACCTTTTGAGCTCAGCGTGTCAGCATTTTGAAAAACCCTAACTTAACTCTGGTGCCGTGTCACATATAGAAATTTTTTGATATTTGCAACCATAGTAAAACAAAGACTTATATTTTTGATATTTATTTTATATATTTAAATGTCATTTAAGAAAGAAAAATCAACCAAAAAAATGAGTTTGCATGTCACCTCTGACACGCGTGTCATAGGTTCGCCATCACTGGACTAGAGCCTTCCATCGACTCCTTCAACAAATGTGTAAGTTCGAATCCATATAATAAATCCCTTTGTTCCATAGTGTTTCTGTTTACCTAATTGAACCTCAATTTATATAGGATGAAAAGATATTCAGAGAAATTATGACAAACCATGAATTCCCATGGCAATAGCAGAAGTACAGTATTTCTGTAGATGGAGAGCCGTTGTAGATTAGGGCAAAATGGTGAAAGCAGCCAGTTAATCGGAGGTTAGAGTGTAAGTGTGGAAGGTGACATGGGAGATCAGCGAACATTAAATCCACATAAATAAGGGTAATAGAGTGTTATCCTTATTAGTCCTGTGGAGTCCACACCATCCCTGATAAAGAGCCTCGGATGGCGGAAGACCAGCAGATTGGATAGCGGGAAGCTCTCTTTCAGATGCAAAGAGGCCTGAGCAGCTGGTTTTATTTCACTTACAAGTTTGGAGTAAATTTGAAGGAAGTGAGCAGATCAGGGAAGTCAGGTTTTACGTTATTCCATACTTAATGCACATTTAATTTTCTCAAGAGGCCCTATTGTATGTCATCTGTTTATCACCAAAGGTCCCACAGACTCTTTTCTGTTATGGTTTTTACATTTTGGAAGTTTTTTTTTTTTTAATCAAAATGTTGGGATATTTTAGTCAATCAATAATCAACTGCCAATTTGAAATTTAGATCATCATAAACCAGCCACTGTTATCACAAAGGAGAGAAAAATCAACATTTTAGTTGGTCTGAGAAAGTTCATACAAGAAATAAATGTTTTTTATTTGCTCAGTTTCCAGAAATACAGTATAGTCTGGTTAAGCCTGATAGATTGATCATGTCCTTTTAAAATTCATCTTTAATAATAAACAATAAAGGCCCCCCTAAATAATCCTATATAATAAAGAGCTAATATGCAAATGGTAGTCGCATGTTCACGACTTCATGCCCTTGCGCCAGGGCCTGGGGACCTGAGGCCACGCCCCCTGCCCTGGTGCTGGGGCCAGGAGACGTCCCCCCCCCCATGCCAGGAACAGGGGACCTGAGGCTGCGACCCCCGCACCTGGTGGGGCTTGATGTGGGATCTGAGGCTGCGCACCCCGCCCAGCAGGGCTTGATAGGTGTGGGGCCGGCCCGGGTCTGAGTCTTGTGCGATTTTGAGTCACATGTGCATGGCAGGGAATTGACTCTGGGTCCTGCAGCGCACCCCAGACTCTGACAGAAGGGAGATTTTCATGTACATTTTGCTAATTTTCCTTCATCTCTGACACTTCTATTATACAGAAAGGGCAAATAGCAATATTAAAATATTTCTTCTATTTAATTTTCTTTCAATGTGCACAAATTCATGCACTCTGGCACTAGTACTAAATAAGCATTTAGTATTTATATACATTTTACTAATTTTCTTTCATCTCTGACACTTCTATTATAGAGAAAGGGCAAATAGCAATATTAAAATATTTCCTCTAATTAATTCCCTTTTAATGTGCACGAATTTCATGCACCAGGCCACTTGTGTTAATTATATTTTAAGTCATTAATCTACAATAACAAAGAGAATACGACATGAAACATCAGTAGTAGGTTATTTTAACAAAGTTTCAGAAGTTTTAATCCAGCTCTATTAGCTGCCAGGAGATATAAATACTGCCAAAGGCAAACATATTTTCTTCCCCCTAACTTGCTCCATTGAGGAGTAATACCTCTGGGTGATGGACTAATTTAAGGAAGATTGATGGGTAAACTAGATGTACATTTTACTCAAGTTCTACTCTCTTATATTTAGTATGAATATTTTATCTTCCTGACTCTAGCAAGTGTCCAAATGTTCTATTTTCCTTGGTTCATTATTAGTTGTAGCATTTGAAACCATATTTGCAGGCTGTCCAAACACCAGCCTAGAGTAAGATGGCAATGGAGTTTTTATTAATCAAGTGTTTTCAAACCCAAAAATGTATGCAGTATATTAGACAAGAAATTTATTATTCAAAAAGTTTACTATATTCTTAGTACTTTCCCAGAATTTTCTGTTTTGTAAAATTATGCTAAAAAGTTTTAGGGGACTTCAGAGGAGTATATAAGGAGGTCAGGTTAGTATCGATTTTTATAGTTACCTACTGTTAATGACTTTCATGGTTGAGTTAACGGAATTTGATTCATCCTCATCTAGTATATCAGAAATGCTTCACTGATCCTAGAATTGATATATATTTCCTATATTTTGTCCTTGATGTACTCAGCATATAATGGCCATTAAAGCAATTACAAAGGAACGCATTGCCAACCAATATACAGAATTCATTTCAACTTTTTGTTCTCACCTGGCCGTAATTACCGACAATTTCCCTTTGTTTTCTAGCTTCCTTTGTTGCTTCTCACTCTGTTTGTTCCTGGGGTCATTCATTTACAATACATTACATTTGGGTTCTTTGTGTTTCTGTTGATACATACATAGCCGCCTGGTACTATGGCAGGTGATTATTTTCCCAAAAAATGGTTTGGGTTTCTATTACCATGCAGATTACTTTTCTTAATTAAAGTATGTAGGTTTATAAATTGGAGCTGAAAGCATTTGGCTTCTCCATGAAAGTCTCTGTTCAGCTATTCATTACTTGAAGTGTTCTCTCACATTCACACTACCATTAACCGGAAGGCAAAAAATGCTTCATCTTTAGACAGGTTATATTTAGACAATTAATCCTATGAAATATGGCCACTCACTATTCACTCAATGTTTGCTGAATAATAAAAATGATGAGTAATACACAATCAGACAAAATATAAAAACAGGCACCACCCACTACAAATAATATATTTCCAAATGAGTCTATGGTTTTAACAGTAGGATATAATGTTGGAATGTTCATATTATTTAAGTTTAATTTTAAGGAGTGAGATGATTAACTTTATGTTCCCTTTTAATACAATTGGTTGCATTGTATACCAACTGGACAAAAATCTTAACAAAATTTAGAAATATAAAGGTCTCTGAAATTCCTCTACTTCATAGTACCAATGCTTAGATTCCCTTCGTCCCTTATAACAATGACCAATGTCACTACTTTATACCTGCACTTTCCTTGGGAACCTGGACTTTCTGAACAAAGAACTTAGGGAGCTTCACCAGAAGTCACTTGATATTATACCTATTTGCCACAATTTACCTTATCCCAATTCCATTATTTTATAGGTAAAGAATTGAGGAACAAAGAAGTAAATTGATTTCTGTAAGGTCATAAAAAGTTATTCCCAAGACTGAAATAAGAACTCAAAACTCGGGGACCCTTTCCCCCTCTCCACGTGGGAGTCTTCCCCCTCCCAACGTGGGAGTCTGTACTTGTTCTTTAATAAATTTCCACCTTTGCTATAAAAAAAAAAGAACTCAAAACTCCTACTTACTAGTTCAGTATTCTTTGTATGCATCAAAATCATCAAGCTGACTTCCACACCATTCCTCCCTATTCTATTGACAATTATATAGGTACACACAGCCAAGCATGGTTTTACATATATACATATATACACATACACACACACACACACACACACACACATACATTAAGGCTAAGGTGATAACAACTTAAACTCTAAGTGATTGTGAGAGCTTCCTAACCTATATATATAAAACCCTAATAAGCAAATAGACCGAACAGCGGGACAACCAACCAACCAAACAACTGCTCGGCATGATATGCACTGACCACCAGGGGGTGCATGCACAGAACATAGCAGGCATCAGCAGCAGGTGGCAGAGCACGGAACATGGCGGGTGTCAGCTGCAGCAACAATGGTGGAGCAGGTTAAGGGGGGTTCCAGACCAAGGCTGGGTGCTGGTCACCGTCATCAGGGTGGTAACTGAAAATTCTTTGCTCCCACGTGCCACAGTCCTGCCCAACATTTTCACCTGCTGCTGTTGCCAGCCCCACTCTCACTCAGTACCGGCCCCAATTGCTCAGCGCCATCAGCAGGTGTGAGTGGCAGCTGCCAGCAGAAAGGGGATTGGGGGCTGTGGTCAGAAGGGCCAAGTGGAGGTGTGGAGGATGGGTCGAGACCTGACCCTGTGCCCACTGCAGCCTCATGGCTCACAGTTCTTTTTAAGGTGCATGAATTTGTGCACTGGGCCCCTAGTATTTAATATGAGGTAAAAAACAAACAAAACCACAACATTCACATCTAAGGTTTGCACATAGCTATTAGATGATTATACTTCCTGGTGAAATGATCAAATTCAATGACAAATCATAAAGGGAGACTTTCTTTGTATTTTAATTAATCCTGCAAATTACACAGTTGATAATCATCACATTAAATCACTGTTAGCACTGACCTGTGAACCAAGAGGTCATGGTTTGATTCTGGTCAGGGCACATGCCTGGCTTGCTGGCTTGATCCCCAGTGGGGGGCATGTAAGAGGCAACCGATCGATGGATCAATGATTTTCTCTCATTGATAAATCTATCTCTCCCTCTTCCTTCCTCTCTGAAATCAATAAAAATATGTTTAAAAATCATTGTTAAACAGGAGCTATATCATTATTTCACATTCAATTGTATATTTCCAAGTTTTGAACTTATTTGACTGTTTTTTTCTCCTGAAACATAAATAACAGATTTCTACCAATGTTGTACATAAGAGTGGATGTGTGTCATCTTGAAATAAATGAGGGATGATACGTTTTAAATTTCATTTTTCATTGATATATAATTCATGTGCAATAAAATGTACCACTTTAAAGTATATAATGCAATAATTTTTACTAAGTTTGTAAAGTTTTGTTACCATCACCACTATCTAATTCCAAAAACATTTCCATCACTCCAACAAAAATAGTCTATGTGCATTAGCAGTCTTTTCCTACTCTTGCTTTTCTCTTCCTTTGATAACCACTAATCCCCTTTCAGTATCCAAGTATTTACCTATTCTGCTGATTTCATATACATGGAATCACACAATATGTGTCTGTCTTCTTTCACTTGGTATAATGTTTGTGCTTATATCTTGAAATCTTCTTTTTCTAATTTTATTATTTGTTTAGTAATTTTTATAATCATTAACTTTTATCACTTAAAGTATTTTACATAATGATATATGCTTTTAATTTGCTGGCACTTATATTTATAATAATCTCAAGTTATACATGTTATGATTTTATCCTTATAGTGTGATACTCAGAAAAAAGTAGAAAAATTAAATTAAAAATATAGAAAAAAAGAAATGAAAAAAACATTTAATGTAATCAGCTCCCTTAAAAATTTTTATTCTCTGGAATGGAGGGAAAAATAAAAATATATATATATTAATATAATAACATATTATTAGAATATATTAATATATAGATATAATATTATATCAAATATATGTGATATTGTATGTATATTTATACATACATGTATTATAGAGAATTTTCTTTTTAATTAATTGAATTGGATTATGATGTCATCAAGTCACTTCTCCTTATCAAAAGATACTCTCAGTTTCCATAATATTTATGTCTTTTTCTTTTTTTATATAGACTTGTAAAGACACATTGAATAAACCACATATTAATAGGAATGGTTACAAGTCATGGCAGTGCATTTGAATCTTGAGAAAAAAATATAGGGCTAAAAGCAGTTTTATATCTCTAAAGGTTAATTTAAGGGTATTGTTAGTACATATCTAATGCTAATAATATGGCATCTCTTTCATAAAATTAAACATGTTTCATGCTTACATGCTTCATATCTAAATATGAAGAAATAATTCCATTTTTAAAATAAAATCAATCTAAATTATATTTTTTTCTCTTCTCTATTTGAAATTGCTCATTGAATTATGCCTATAACCCAAGACTATCCTAAAATTGAATCAATAAATGAAATCTCTGTATGCAAATAAGACATAAAATAGCATTTGCTTATACAACAAAGACATTATTACAACAGTGTTGTGTCATCCTGTATTTTGGCTCATTGACTTGGCTCCCTGCTCACTCTCATATACACATCTGCTGACATAAGATTTATCACCCATCTTTTAATTAAATTGTTGGAGCATGATGGAGGAGTAATGATTGCGAGAATAATGATTGCATTTTATTATCTTGTTTGGCTAATTTTAGGATAGGTTTAAAACTCTTTTTGGAGATAAAACCATAAATGAAACTTAATAAATATTATAAAATTAATGTATTTTTGTTGTTATTGTTTCATAATTTTTAAATTAAATTTAATGGGATGACATTGGTTAATACGATCATATAAGTTTCAAGTGTACATTTCTATGATGCATGATCTGTATATTGCATTGTGTGCCCACCACCCAAAGTCAAGTCATCTCCTGTCACCATATATTTGGCTCCCTTTACCCTTTACGACTCCCACACCCTTCCCTCTGGCAACCTTCATACTATTGTCAGTTTTATATCCCACATAGGAGTGAAATCATATGTGTCTTAGCCTTTTCTGACTGACTTATTTCACTCAGCATAATATTATCAAGGTCCATCCATGTTGTTGAAAATAGCAGTTTTTTATTCTTTCTTATGGCTGGGTAGCATTCCATTGTGCATACCACACATGCAGTCCT
>NW_006283588.1:2425471-2425969 GCF_000327345.1 Myotis davidii
AAGATTCATGCAAGAATAGTCCTTTCTTCTCCTGGCTGCTGGCACACGGCGGGCTCACTCTCGCAGCCTGTGCAGCAGAGGCGGGGAGGACTGGAGAGGTTGGGTGCGCTAGTAAGTTTCACTTTCCCATTGTGAAAGTGGGATGCGACTGGCCCCCTTCCTCATCCTCTTCCTCCTTTGCCCTCTGCCTCCTGCCTGCCCGCCCTCCCTCCACGCCCATCACCCCTCCCCTCTTGATTTGGCAAGATAAGGAGGAGGGAGATCTGATAATTTGGGACACTGTGTAGGTGGCCTCTTTCATCTATTCAAAACAAAGCTGAGCTGCCTGCTGCTGCCACCAATGCCCCTTGGCTGGCCCAGGGCTCACAGGACGCGCTAACTGTGTACCGAGCGAGCTCCCACATGTGCCTGCATCCGCACCCATGAGGCTGCTCCAACACTAGGGTTTTGTTTACCAGAGCAGTGGGGCAAGGGAGGGGAGACACAAACACAAGAAGC
>NW_006283588.1:2427218-2428120 GCF_000327345.1 Myotis davidii
TAAGGTTCAAGTGTACATTTCTATGATGCATGATCTGTATATTGCATTGTGTGCCCACCACCCAAAGTCAAGTCATCTCCTGTCACCATATATTTGGCTCCCTTTACCCTTTACGACTCCCACACCCTTCCCTCTGGCAACCTTCATACTATTGTCAGTTTTATATCCCACATAGGAGTGAAATCATATGGTTCTTAACTTTTTTCTGACTAACCTATTTCACTTAGTGTAGTATTCTCAAGGCCATCCATGTTGTCACAAAAGGGACTACTAGTATTTCATAGAGGATTGTGGTACATGTATATTATGGAATGCTACTTAGCCAATGGACACAGACAACAGGGGGTGAGGGCATGAAAATAAAATATAATAATAAAAATTTAAAAAAAGAAAAGATGAAATATCTTTTTAAAAATGATTTTTGGTAGAGAGGAAGGAGAGAGAGAGAGAGCGACAAAGAGAGAGATCAACTTGTTCCACTTATTTATGCATTCCTCGGTTGCCTCCTGTACATGCCCTGACCCAAGATCAAACCTGCAACCTTGACGTGTTGAGGTGATGCTCTAACCAATTGAGAGACCAGGCCAGGGCCTGGAAATATTTTTTGATATTAATCCCAAAAGTATATTTTATAAAATTATTATTTTTCATAGTTTTTTTCTGTGTTGTTGGTATATAGGATTTCAATTAGTTTATTATTTATAAACTAGAAGCCTGATGCAGGAAGATTCGTGCAAGAATAGGCCTTCCTTCCCCTGGCTGCCAGCACATGCTGGGCTTGCTCACAACCTTTTTAGCAGTGGCGGTGGAAAGTCCTGTGTGCTCCAGTGCTGCTTCCTCTTCACCATCCTTCTCCAGAGAGTTCTTCTGTGCAGCTAGGGCTCCTGAGGAGGTGCGGAGGG
>NW_006283588.1:2428158-2429313 GCF_000327345.1 Myotis davidii
AAGAGGTGGGGGAGCAAGTGGGCAGGAAGGATTGGAGAGGTTGGGTGCGCTAGTAAGTTTCACTTTCCCATTGTGAAAGTGGGATGCGACTGGCCCCCTTCCTCATCCTCTTCCTCCTTTGCCCTCTGCCTCCTGCCTGCCCGCCCTCCCTCCACGCCCATCACCCCTCCCCTCTTGATTTGGCAAGATAAGGAGGAGGGAGATCTGATAATTTGGGACACTGTGTAGGTGGCCTCTTTCATCTATTCAAAACAAAGCTGAGCTGCCTGCTGCTGCCACCAATGCCCCTTGGCTGGCCCAGGGCTCACAGGACGCGCTAACTGTGTACCGAGCGAGCTCCCACATGTGCCTGCATCCACACCCATGAGGCTGCTCCAACACTAGGGTTTTGTTTACCAGAGCAGTGGGGCAAGGGTGGGGAGACCCAAACACCAGAAGCTATGACCTCAGGCACCAGAGGGTTCCCTCTGAGGCCAGGGGCTGGGCCACAGGGAGGCTGCAAGGACGGTTGACAGGTGTGGAGCGTGGCAGGGAGGCTGAGGAGGCATGCTGCCCAGAGGCCCAGAACTGGGGGCGGGGCCGTCACCATCTTTGTCAGGTTAATTTGCATACTCACTCCTGATTGGCTGTGGGTGTTGCGAAGTGATGATTAATTTACACATTTCTCTTTTATTAGTATAGATTATAGCACTATATCAGTAGTGATATAGTTGTAAAAAGGTATATATCTACCATCAAAGGCAACTGGATGCTTATTCTAGTTTTAAATATTCCTATGCATTAAAATTATCTCATTCTTTGGCTGTCCTAGTCAATATGGAATAAAATAGTCTTGGCATGTGGTTATAGCTACTATAACTCTTGCTATACCTAGAAAAAGAAAGTAGAGCACCTATGCGTAACAGAATTAGGAGACTGCGTGATCACTGGTGGATCATAAGAATGGACACTTCACTGATGGTGTTTTTGAACCCTCCTTCCCCAACAGTAGTACACCTAGACTTTGACAATGGATTCTTAGATTTTTATCCTTCCAATTTACCTTTTATTCTGCTATCCTTTCATCTCCTAATTTTTATCTAGTCACATGATACCTTTTTCATCATGTTTTAGATGGATTCAAATTCAACAAACATTCCCTTTCTGCAAGGCATT
>NW_006283588.1:2429393-2432328 GCF_000327345.1 Myotis davidii
AAATAGAATAAGATATGGTCTTTGCCAATAAGGATTTCTGATTTTGTAAGTATATAGACATATTTAAATATCTTTGACATCATGAAGACCGAGATTAATGCTACAGTAAAATTGGATTTTACTTCTAGTTGTACTTCTTAACAGCATTATGACCTTGAACAAGACATTAAACCTCTGAAAGCCTTCATCGCCTCATTTGCAAATGAGAGAGTTCATGCAAACCTCTTGGTCCAATGCCTAATATAGTTCTAAGAAAATTTTTGGCTAGTCTTAGCTACTTGTTATTTAAATGCTATCTATATGTCTATGAAATAAAAAAGTCTATAAGATGCCATGAAACATCCCTTCCTCTGCATATAACAATATTTTTACTGCATGTACATGGAAATATAAGGATTTATAAATGATAGAGGAGATCCCTTCATAATTTTTCTCATGCATTCATATTTTGCTCTACCTATTTGATTCCAGCCTGCAACCTATTATTGCCTCTACCCATAGGAAATTGCCCACAGATGATATCATTATTTTTTAATACAATGTTTTTACTATGTAATAGGCCTAAGAGTTGTAGAAATGGACAAATTCAAAATTCTTGTCCTCAGAATCTTGTTGGATAAGAAAAAAAACCTTAGCCAATGTTGACAATAAAATGATGAAAGTCATTGCCAAAGCAGAGCTTATATCTCTTGTATTGTTACTTATTCCTTATGTAAATTTCATGAGTCCTTGCCTGTCTTCAATAAAATTATGTATGCTTTTTGAGGGCTAAGATTATTTATTTTACTTATTTTCAACCCTAAGATTACCCATCAGTATGCCATGTGCCTATAGTAGCATGCTAAATAATTGTTGATTAAATAATAAGTACATTACCAACCTCCCAAATAATTGGCTTAAAAAAAACATTAAAAATATTTTCATTAGAGGAGTAAACTGTCCATAATCCTAACAGTTTAATAGAATCACCTATTTCTTTATGTATGTTCAGTGCTGTGATCATACCAAATACTTAATTTTGTATTCTTGAAAGTAGTAATGTTAAATAGAAGTTAACTTGCACTTTTAAAAAGAGTAACCCTATGCACTATGGATAATATCTATATATAGAAACCTCTAATATGCAAATAGGCCAAACGGTGGAACAACCGAACAACTGAACAACAGGTTGCTATGATGTGCACTGACCACTAGGGGGCACGTACAGAACATGGTGGGCATCGGCTGTGGTGGGATGGTGGAGCAGGTGAGCGGGGGTGCCAGACCAAGGTCAGCCTCTGGTGGTTACTGAAAATTCTTTGCTCCCTCGCACCGCAGTCCCGCTGGGCACTCAGAGCCACTGCTCGCATCAGAGCCACTGCTCGCATCCACTGCCAGCGCCCGCACTGGCTGTAGTCGCTCAGCGCCATCAGTGGTGCGAGCGGCAGCTGCAAGCCCCGATTGCCCCTCAGGGCTTCTCCACCGCCCCCAGCTCCTAAGAGGTAATTGGGGCAGCAGCCGCCGCTCACACCTGCTGATGGGACCGGCCCCAATAGCTCCACACTGTCAGCATGTGGGAGCAGTGGCGGAAGCGGGGCTGCAGGCAGACAGGGGACCGGGTTGGGGGGGCGGGCTGCATTGGGCAGGGCCGGCTGGGGAGTGGAGGATGGGCCGAGACCTGCCCCTGTGCCCAACACAGCCTCACGGCCCACAGTTCCTTTTAAGGTGCACGAATTCGTGCAGCCCCTAGTATTTTAATAAATCTACAACTATCTAGCCATAATAACAGTGAACAATTGGGACAATTAATAGAGATTTATTTGTGATTTAACTAATTCCTAAGATCATTTACCTTTGAATTTAGAATGTATTAAAACAAAACTTAAAACAAAAATAATGTCTTACATTGATGAAAACTCAGTGGCTTTTGCTTATGCTAATATTGAACTATTTTTTTCTTAAATTAAGACTAAGCATTGTGTAAATGATATCCATTATTAGTAATGGGAGGAATTTTATTTGAGATTTAAAGCCAGAAAGAGGGTAACTATGTTTGAATAGTTGTGACCATATGTGACTTCCCTGTTTATTTTATTTTTCATAAGTAGATTAAGACATAAATAGTCCAAAGAAACTCATTTTCAGATTCCCAAACCCATGGTTTATTCCATGGTATACTATTTTTACTATCATTCTTTCACAAGTATACAGTGGAGTTTCCAGAAATTATATGATGTGTGATATTAAAACAGATTAAATGTAGAAACAGTATGAGAATACAGCTGTCTTCTATTAAGCCAGATATTAATAAGATTGGTAAAAATGTTTTAAAAAAGTTACTCTCTTCACTCAAATTTTAAAGAATAAAGATGTTATTTCTCTTAATAAGCAACGAACTTACTATTATTCTTAAATAAGTTGTGCAAAAGTTTTCCTCAGTTTTAATTACTTTGGGTCCTCATTAATTTTCAAGAACATAAAGAGGTCTGAGTTCAGAAAGTTTGAGAACTGCTGCAACATACCGCTAATTGTCTAATTATAGGACTAGGCAAAGAATTCAGAAAGACAGCTCTTGGTGGACTGGAGGATTCTGGGAGACTTCTTGGAGATACAGTAACTTGCATTGGGTCACCCATGATACAGGGGGATTTGAGCATTGTGCACTGGAAAGGGCCTCTTAGGAAGCCCCGTAGAACAAAGACACTGGCACAACACAGAGTGCGGGGTAGGGAAATGGGGTCCGTTTGCTGTCATGGGAAAGCAAGTAGCAACAAATTACTAAAAGGAACAAGAGACAGGTAGAAAAACAAAGGCTGGAACCCAGGACCAGGGAAGTTGAAAAGTAATCAGACTGGCTTTGGGGAGCCACGAGAGCTTTCAAGCAGGAGGGTGACATAAACGGAAGGCTGCTCCAGGGAAATTCATCTTGGTAATGGACTCAACTCTATATAGAGGG
>NW_006283588.1:2432470-2440256 GCF_000327345.1 Myotis davidii
TAAAGCTGAAACCAATAATGATGATAAAGCATCATTTGATTTTTTTTTAAATATAATTTTATTGATTTTAGGAGAAGAAGGGAGAGGGAGAGGGAGAGAGAAACATCAATGATGAGAAAGTATCATTGATTGGCTGCCTCCTGCACACCCCACACTGGGGATCAAGCCTGCAACCCAGGCATGTGCCCTGACCAGAACTGAACCGTGACTTCCTGGTTCATAGGTCTATTCTCAACCACTGAGCCACGCTGGCCAGGCTTACCATTTGATGTTAAAGAGGCCTTTGGATCATAACTGCTAAATGTTATTTGGTATAAATATTCGGTGTAATTATTCAATTAGAATTTTTAATTGTGTGAACTCATCAGCAAAGTGTATGAAAACATTTAAATTAATGTGAATAACTGATGAAATCTCCATGTCAATCATGCCAGGTCACTAAAGACTTACTATATTGTGCAGATGGATACACACTATTGGTCTGTTCACTCAATGATAAAGAAAATACAGGTCTTGTCAATTTAAAATTGTTCTTCCAACATTATTAACCCTTTTCTATGTGAAGCTTGCATGCTCCTGAAGTTTGCTTTCTCCTTTCTTTTTCTACTCACAAATAAGTACTTATTTTCAGAGAGTAAAAGCTTTAGATGGCTTAAACTTCCAGAGCAATCAACGAGCACGCAGTGAGAGCCTGCCCCTCACATCTAGCCTCCAGTTACCCAGCTCCTCTACCGGGAGTGTTGGCAGCAGTGTCGAGAAGCTCGCTTTGTTCAAAGCGGCACAGGCCCTCTCTGCAATTAAGCCCCATTACGAGACACAGGTTCAATATCATTGGATAAAGCAAATCCCTGACTTAAAAGGCCTTTGCGCTCATTTTGAATATTCCTTATACACCTCCCCTTCTGTATCCTATGTTAATTTATATATAGTTTTAATGAGTAAATTAATTTTGAGTAATAAAATCATTGTAGATTAAATCCATTGACTAATCAATGGTGGTGCTTAACTTTAGAGCTTCTTGGTTAGCCCTGCTTTTAGCCCAGAGAAATATCCTTTGACATATTTCTTAATAACGCATTTAGTTCCTGGAATACATGATGAACTCTTGCAAGAAACTCACTGAATATGTTATAATATTCTACCAATAAAACTTAATGACTGATTATAAATTCAGGGTAATACTTTTAACATGAAAATAAACTCATACTACTCAGCTTAGCACTTGTGGTGTTTCAAAAAGCACACACAACTACCCTTCATTTCATTTCTTGAAAATGGCAAGGTTAAACTGAACATTTATTCAGTAAAATAAAATGTTGACATATGAATATAAGCATATAAGATACCTTATCTGGTGAGTTTAGGAAATAAATCAGGAAGACAGTTGTGTATTTGGAGATTCAGTATATAGTTTACTCATTAATTTTAAAAGTTTGATGTAATCTTATATATGTGTGTATGTGTGTGTGTGCAATTCTGAAGAAAAGATAATTGAAAGGAAGGAAAAAAAAATAAGTTAAATTATTCACTTGTATCCTAACAAATCACAGCATTTCTAAGCCATGAGAACCACAAATCAAAATAACACTGTTAGGCATTCTGCAGCAAACTCTCATCTGCCCAAGCTCAGACAATTTGTTTGGAATAATAAGGATAGTGAAGTTATCTCTCCTGCTCACCTGGCTGCATAGTCTCCTTTCCAATGTCCCCCTGGCTCTGGAGAACACTTCTCCAATTACCTGCAGAATCTCAGAGATACTCTCCACACACGCCTGTGACCCTCGTGGAGTCTTTTCCTTTTTAAAGAAATTGCTACAGATTGCTTGAATTAAATAGCTTCAATCATTTGTCCATATCCCTACCTTCCTGCTGTATAATTTCATTAAGATAAATGGAATGTTCTTAATGCGTCTAGAAAACTCTGGCTGCATTCTGGCAAAGAGCGGCCAGACTCTGGGCTTTGACCTTAGAGCATCTAACATACAAGAACGTAAGAAAATAATATCCTCCCCCCACGTTCCCCTCAGTCAACCAATGAGCAGTTCTTTGAAATGATTACTTTTCTGACCCTAATATATGTTCCTATGGCATCTCCAGGCACATGGAATATGTTGAACAAATACGTGAAATGCTGTTTGAGATAACCAAATGAGACGCTAGGGTTGCTCTGAAAACAACCCAATCACAAACATAAGTTTGAAAATGTAATTGCACAGGCGTATGCTGTTTAGTATTATGATTCCATTTCATAAATCTTTTTCAAGACTAGTTCTTTATCCTGTGTTTCAAATATTAACTTAAGTTGACTTTTATAAAAGTTCCAGGACAGAAATCAAACAGTAATGGGGAAAAAAAAAAAAGCATATGCAATGGGTTTTTACAAATGCTACTAAAGTTTATGAATAAAAAGGCACATTTTAATTTAATGCTATGAGAAATGATTTTAGGTTGAGGTCTAACAATAATTGTAAAAATAGTTTACTTCCCATTGATTACATAGACATAGTAGTCAAATGTTTCAGTTATTGCCCAGCCGGCGTTGCTCAGTGGTTGAGCATCTACCTATGAACCAGGAGGTCACGGTTCGATTCCTGGTCCGGTTGTGGATTCGATTCTCAGTGTGGAGCTAGCGTGCAGGAGGCAGCCAATCAATGATTCTCTCTCATCATTGATGTTTCTCTCTCTCTCCCTCTCTGTTCCTCTCTAAGAAGTAGAGCAAGGAATCCAACTCCAGAGCCCATGTTCCCAAAGTTTACTCTGTGTAGTGGTGCCGGGCGTACAAAATAAAGCAAAGCCCAGTTCCTGCCCTCAAAGTGTCCTCAGCAGGAGCGGAACAATCATATTTTTTTAAAGTATAAGAGCATTTTATTCTGCTATCAGTAACAATTCAAAGAGGCACATGACTATGCAACTTAACAGAAACCATTGATTAAATCCTCTACTTTCATTAGAGTTCCCCCAAAAATTTATGGCCTGCCATTCTTAAGTTTATAATGAGCAATGAGTCCACATGTTTGGAACAAACATATTTTCAATGCAATAGTAAATGATCATCATAACACTACCAAATATTAAGAGTATATATTTTGAACTTTGTGATCATCCCCTTACATGTTTTATTTATTTTAATCCTCATAGGAATCCTATGATTTTTTTTAAATAGAAAATTAAGATAATTTTGCTCAAGATGAGAAAGAAAGGATCAGCTGCTGGCTTCAGTCAGCTTGGAGCTGACCTGGCTCTGACAACAGGCCTTAGCATTCTTCTGTTGAAGCTAAAAGATTTCACAGAACATGAACATCAAACAAGTCCACTCTGTGACGGTGACTGAGCAAGGCAGAAATAATTCCCTTCCATCATCTGTCAGAGCAAAGACAAGAACAATAGCACCATGCAAATCACGAATATGACCAAGCATCCGCCTCTCCCAGCTAATAAAGTGACTGCTCCTTTTTTTCAAAATCAATTTTATCGTTAGCTCTATATTGTTCCTTTAACCTTCCAGACAAAAATTATTAAGATATCCTATCATGGATGCCTGGCCAGCATGGCTCAGTGGTTGAGCATTGACCTATGAACCAGGAGATCATGGTTCGATTCCAGTCAGGGCACATGCCTGGGTTGAGGTCTCCATTCCCGGGGGTCGGCGGCGGGGCATGCAGGAGACAGCCAATCAATAATTCTCTCCCATCATTGATGTTTCTATCTCTCCCTCTCCTTTCCTCTCTGAAATAAAAATATTTTTTAAAACAAACAAAAAAGACCCTACATTGGAACTTTCTCTGCTTGTGATGGCTCTCAGTCCAGAGCAAAACCGCACGTCCTTGAATCCTCCCTGAAAGATTAAACACAAGCCTAAATCCTATCATAATGAGCCCACAAACCCAACTAGGTTTCCCTTCAGGTGTGTTTGTTGGCTGGAGGGGATTAACAGAAATGGAGGTTCCACCAAGTTCAGCAGACACCCTTACTGTAGGAACAGGACACAAGGCTTAGGAGTCATGTGAATATTGAAGTCCCTTCAAATCTCTCTCTGTTTACATGTTCAAGGTGTCACGCTGGCCATGGATGGGAGGTTAATTTTACGCTGAACTGAGCTCTGATTGATATTTCATTGTGATTGTTCAGCATTTGGGTTACTTTGTTTTGTTTATTCACTTAGGAATAAGTTATCTTGACATTTTTAGTCCCATGATCAGATATGTAATGCTTCTTGGTGAACTGTTTTCTTGCCTTGCAGTATTTACTTCCAAGATCTGCTTTTCTTTCTTTTCTTAGTATGTTTTTATTGATTTCAGAGTGGAAGGGAGAGAGAGAGAGAGAGAGAGAGAAACATCAATGATGGGAAAGAATCATTAAGTGGCTGCCTCCTGCATGCCCGCCACTGGGGATGGGGCCCACAACCTAGGCATGTGTCCCGACCAGGAATCAAACCATGTCCTCCTGGTTCACAGGTCGATGCTCAACTACTGAGCTATGCAGGCCAGGCCATAATCTTCTTTTCTAGTCTAAGTGAGGAACAGTCTGTAAGGAGGGGACAGAAATAGACTTGGAAAGTCCCCACTTAACCCAGTGCTGAGGAAGGAGGAATCCAGGTGTCCTCACACGGTGTTCTTTGGGTAAAAAAATGCTTTCGGTCACCATCTCCAAATGAGTTTTCCTTCATTCTTGTGAGAAATGATTTATTGAGCTTCATCTGCCTAGAGTCAGGGGTTTGTCTGGGGTCTGATCAAGGCAAATTCCAGAGACAGAAGTTTGCACAAGTACCAGCCTCACAGACTGCTGCAGTTCTGGAACTTCTCAGTCTAAAACTGTACCTCTTTCAGGTCTAAACCCTGTGTCCTTCATGTTTTATAAGCCAGTTGGATAAGGACAAGTACCATATGATTTCACTCACATGTGAACAAAATGAACTAATAAGCAAAATAGAGACAGACTCATAGAGAGCAGGCTGACAGCTCTCGGAGGTGTGTTGAGTGGGCAGGGGAGGGTAGAGGGGATTGAGCAAAAAAGAAAAAGAGAAAAAACTCATGGACATGGACAGCAATGTAATGATTGCTGAGTGGGGGGAGGGCAGAGGTGAAGGAGGTAGAGGAAGGTATGGGAGAATAAATGGTGATGAACACATAGACATGACTTGGGGTGGTGAACACACAATACGGTGTACAAATGATGTGTTGTAGAATTGTGCACCTGTAACCTGTATAATTTTTTTAACCAGTGTCACCCCAATAAATTCAATAAAGAGAAAAAATAAATATAATACTTACCCTTTGACTGGTGACATTTCCTGGAGACAATTTGAAATTGCAGTGACTACTGGGCGAGCTTTTGACATTAGCAAGCTGTTTACTTGATCGCTCCTTTGGAACGAAATGGGAAGAAACTTTCATGAAGAGATTGTCTTGTCTACAACAGAGATGTTATTTTATTTCATTAGAAGACCCCTCTTCCATTTCATATCTATACTTCCGGGTTCAAAAACCCTGGCTTTTAAATTTTATGGCTAGATAAAATTGTCAAGGACTCTCTCTCTCTCTCTCTCTCTTTTTTGTGTGTAATTATGTCAAAATGGGTTTTCCTACATCTTAACTTTGTCTCCTCTGGGAGACAATAAGCCCTTTACAACAATAATTTAATTTTTGTCTGAAGTTGGCTTCTCACTTCATATTTTTTCATTTCTGTTCCTCTCCTTCTCTTTTCCTAGTGCTTGAATTTTGCAGAGTAGAGAAAAATATTTTGTTGGTATGTGTGCACTCTTGGAATATCTAGTGTAGACAAACATTATATTCATTGAAGCATTATTTACAATAGCCACGATATGGAAGCGACCTAAGTGGATAAATAAATTATGATACATACATACAGTGGAATATTACTCAGCCATAAAAGAGAATGAAATTTTACATCCTCAACAACAAGGATAGACCTAGAGGATATTATGCTAACTGAAATAAGTCAGAGAGAGGAAGGCAAATATCATATGAATTCACTTATATGTAAAAACTAAAAAAAAAACACAACAACCCAACAATAAATAAATGAACATTCAAAACAAAATAAATCCTAGATACAGAGAAGAAACTGATAGTTGCCGGATGGAAGGGAGGAGGGAGGTAGAGAGCTGGGTGAAAAAGGTGAAGGGCGTAAGAACTACAAATTGGTAGTTAAAAATTAGTCACTGGGATGTAAAATGCAGCATAGGGAATATAGTCAATTATATTGTAATAACTATGTATACTGCCAGGTGGGAACTGGAAATATTCAGGTGAATACTTTGTAAAGTGTATGATTTGCAAATCAGAGAACGTAGCCCTCCATATGAACCAAGGACAGGCTTCCACATGGGGTCATGGGAGGGGAGGAAGGAATTTTAAAAGAAATAAATTGCAGACAATGATCATGAAAGAGAAAGACTGCTAGGGAAATGAGGTTAAAAGCTCACATTACTCATTTTCTGATTGGTGGAGGCAAATGGACTTTCAGTGGTCAGAACGATGGGTAACACTGTTAGACATTTATCAAAGTCCTAGTTTCTGGTTGAGCAGCTCCAGTACAGGGAGTCCTGCTTATCAACCACACAGTGGGTGCAGTCTGTCAACCAGTACAATCAGCACAGGAAGGCTGCCTGCTCTGCAGGTGGTTTCAGAGCCCCAAAGGGCAAAGTTAAGCTTTTCAAAACAGCTTCAGGGCTCAGGTTGCAAAAATCCAAATGTTGGGCCTTAGGTTATGATATTGAAATTCAATATAAATCCTCACACCTGTGTTTCTAACCAACTGGCTTATAGATTGGAGGTTCTAAAGACCCTCTCCTTGGGTTCAATTGATTTGCTAGAGTGGCTCACAGAATTTGGAGAAGTATTTTACATACTCAATAGATTGCTAATCCTATCTAATAAAATGGTAATATGCAAATTAACCGTCACTCAGCCACAAAGACGATGGCACCCATAGCCATAAGATGGCACCACCCAGTCCCCTCAGCCTGCCAGAGTCCCCCAGTCCTGGAGGACAGGGAGTAGAGTGGAAAGTTCCAAAGGTCTAATAGCATGGTTGGTTCTGAAAACCAGCCCAAAACCTCAGGAAGGGGTCCTGTTACAATTAGCCCCAAATGACCAGGACTTGATTAATAACTGACAGCTTTCCAAATGTTTGTCGTTGTTTCCAATTTAGGACCAATTAGAGAAAGCCAAATATGCACTACTAACCAATCACAGTAGACATCTTTCTAGTTGTTAGCCTACTGGCAGCTTCCCCATGCCAATGGCCTCCAATCAGGGCACACCTGAAGCCCTTCCTTTTTCTACTATTAATCTTTTCTACTCCTCTGCCTGCTTTTTTCTCTGCCCAAACTCAGGTGATGGTGGCTGACTCCCTTGCTATAAGCAAGCTCTGAATAATTAGCCTTTGCCTGTTCTCATTTGGTCTTCATTTATTTCCATAAGCCAAAATACACTGGTTTTGTGGCTGGGTCCTTATGTTATAAAATTTATCCATATATGTATAGATGTCATTGAAGACTGAAGGCTCCATCCGGAGCTGTGAAGACTGAAGGCTCTGTCTGGAGCGAAGGCCTGGGTCCTGGGTGCCGGAGGAAAACTAGTGCCGGCAGCAAGGGGAAGAGAAGGCCTATTGCGCGAATCTCTTCACGCAATGGGCCTCATTGGTTTATTTTTATTAATCTACACTAATAAAAGAGAAAAATGGTAATTGGCATACGACGCTACCCTTTTCATTGGCTAATCAGGGCTCTATGCAAATTAACTGCCAACTCAGATGGTAATTA
>NW_006283588.1:2440929-2443568 GCF_000327345.1 Myotis davidii
CGATCGGACGGTGATGGGGGTCTACGCCTCTGGCCGAGGCATTAGGCCTGGGCAAGGGGCAGAGCCAGCAATCGGAGGGTTCTGGGGGTCCCCTGCCCAGGCCTGACGCTTGGGCCAGAGGTATCAGGCCTGGATTGGGGGCAGAACCAATGATGTGGGGGAAATGAGGGTCCCCTCCCCAGGCCTGACGCATCTGCCAGAGGCGTCAGGCCTGGGCAAGGGGCCGATCCTGTGATTGGAGATTGATGGGGTCAATGCCTGAGGGCTCCCAGTATGTGAGAGGGGGCAGGCTGGGCTGAGGGACACTCCCCCCCCACCCCCACCCAGTGCACGAATTTCGTGCACCGGGCCCCTAGTATATAATATTACTGTATCACAAATTATTTGTTTTACTATTAATGGCTGTTTGATCTCATTCCAGCTTTGGATTTTTAGAAATTAAGCTGCTATAAAAATGTATACTTGTTATTTGGTGAATACAGTATATGTCCATGTGGAACTGCTAGGGCATAGGTAGATATATTTGGCTTTAGTAGGAACAGCCAAACAGTTTTTCAAAGTGGTTGAACTCAGTTACCCTCCCACCAGCAGTATAGTTTGATAGAATTTTATTCTAATGTAATATTTATATATTTATATGCTTGAAAGTCATTTATTGATTTTTTTAATGCTTGAAAACAATTTTTTCCCTGGCAAAAGGAGTGTAAATTAATATTTGATTTAAACAAACTACTGTGATCATAAGGTTATATTAAAATTTCTTTTGTACTGATTTATCATTGGTTATTTATTAGTACTACCCAATTGATAAAAATAACATATTATGAATTTGAGAAAATATTAATGAGCTAAATTTTATTATGACATTACTTTTAGAAATGATTTAGGTTTTTAAAAATCAGTTTATATAGCTATGGATCAATATTATTTATTGCTCAAATGAGATAATATTCAGCATCACTTTACTATCATTTTTTATTTTTCTTATATGCTAAGAAACTATTCACAATGAGTAGACAAGAAATAGGAGTCTATTATTAAAATATCACTCAATCCTTTGAATTCCTTTTGAGTAATGTGTCAAAAATTACATAGCATTTTATCCCCCAAATGATTTTTAAATTGTCTATTATAGGACCACTGGATTATGTCCTCCAGTTGAGGCAAAAAATTGGAAACCTCTGATTAGCAAAAAGGTTTTTGCAAAGTCACTAGAATCACTCGCTTTTTCAACATCTATGCAAACATGTAGACTGTCCTTTTGTCTGCTGCCCTGGATTGGTATTATTACTTCTATCACTAGTGGGGGCAGCACACCTCAGCTCACCACTCAGGCTGGATGGAAAAAAGAGAGAAAAGGCAATTGCCCTAAGAAAGGTGTGGGCAAAGAGAACAATTCATAGCCTTTGCCTCAGGCACTTTCCTAAATCCACCAATTTCAGGAAAGTACACATGATAGTTGAGATTTTGGAAATTAATTCTGGTAAAACCAATTGTCTATATACTTCCTGGTGCACACTCCAGTTTGAAGGCTGCTGTGTTAGAGCAGGAGTAAAGGGTTGGATTTGGCTATGAGCCATCATCTATAGTTTGGAGCTCCTTTTGAATCTAGTGAAGAGCGACAGGAAGTCTGTGGACTAAAAATAGTGACAATCAGTGCTGTACTTCAGGGAATTAACTCGCCCAATCATTCAACAAATGCACCATTCTGTGTAGTGTGGATTCAAAAATGAAGAAAATAAAGCCCCTGCCTTCCTGTACTTTACATCCTAATGGGAAAGGACAGGAAAATGAAAACAAAAGCATTATGTCAGTGAGTGATGGAAACTATAAAAAACGAAAAACAGGGGTGATTCTGGACAGTGTGCATACACAGCCCCTGTCTCATGGAGTGTAAGTCCTAACGAGGGAGACTGGGAATAATGAAAGCAACAGCATAATTTCAGGTAGTGATAAGTTATATAAAACAATTAAAGGAGTATGTGTATTTTTTTTTTTTTTTAGAAAGGGTGAAGAGTTTTTTTAGAAAGAGTGAATAAGAGATGACATTTTAAGGAATCTGGGCCTGGACTTGAATAAAATGATTAAGTATGCCATGGGAAATCTAAGTAAAGAGTTTCACCAATTAGAACAGGCTAGAGGCAGAATATACTTGACGTATTTGAGGAAAACAAGAAAGCTAGCCTGGCTGGAGCGGTTAGAATGTGCAAGAAAAGTAGGAAATGAAGTTGGAAAGGGAGCCAGTGGCAAAGTAATGTAGGATCCTGAGGGCATGGAAAAGACTTTGCTTTTTATGCTTAAGGACAGAGAAAATACTTTGCACTGATTTATATATTAAAAGTATCATTCTAGCTGCTCTACCAAGAATAGAATGTAAAGAAGCAGGATTAATAAGTCTTGGATTAGGCTGGTAGAGAAGGGTAAGATTATAAACAAGGGAAAGAAGAAGACAGACTAATAATGATGTCTGATGTCTTTTTAATGAATGGTAGAGTTACAAAGTGAGTACAGGAGGTCATATTCCTAAGACACTGGAGTTGGAGTAACTTCAAAACCAAATACAGGTGGCAGCATTACTGGAGAGAATGGGGAAAATGGAAGGCATCTCTGAGGCTCCAAAAATTGGTAGTTAGAGGGAC
>NW_006283588.1:2443755-2445945 GCF_000327345.1 Myotis davidii
GATGAGTGGGAAATTAAAAGCCTGGGAGATAGAGAAGAGAGATTTACAGTGGAACCTCAGTTCTCGAACTTAATTCATTCTGGAAGGCTGTTCGAGAAGTGATTTGTTTGAAAACCAAGTCATTTTTACCCATTAGAAATAATATGAATTGAATTCATCTGTTCCAGACGCCCAAAGATGCCATTTTAAAAGTTCTTATATGCTAGTACAGCGCATGTCCAATGTACTGAGTAATCTATAAACAAACACTTTTCCTTAAATTTATTGAGCCACCCCCTACTACCCTTAAACAAGTCTCTTTCAAGCATTCAGTCCAGAATGTCTTTCAGGTCAGCATGCAACATCTTTGCTTATTCATACCAGATAAATCACTGCTTCCAAAGTGGCTGTCGCTGCCTGCTTTTCCTTTATCCAAATCAAGTTTTCCTACCTCTTCAGTTATCTGTGATCATTGTTTCTTTCACACCCTTAGCAACATTAGCGCCACTGATGGCCTCTTTGTTTTAAAATTATGCTACAAAAGCATTCTCTCCTTTGTTGCCTCAGAGATGCTTTTCGTCCTGCTGAGGTATCAGCTTGAAAGGGCTGTCAGTTTGAAAACCAAGTTTGGTTCCACAGCGGAGATATTTTTCTGTGAACAACTTGGTGGAGAACCGAATTGTTTGAGATGCGAGACGTTTGAGAAAGGAAGTTTGACTGTATTTGTAAATTCCTTTTACAAAGATGGCATAGCACAGTATGTAAGAATGGCTATGGGGCTAGGCTGCCAACATTCAAATTCCTACTCTAACTCTTTTCTAGTTATATGACTTTGAGTTACATCTTCTGACCTTGATTTCTTTATCTGAAAATTGCTATGATAAGACTTATCTGATGGGGTAGTTGTGGAGCAGGATTTGCTAATCTGGAGTTCATGAAATTTCAGAGCATCTGTGAACCCTGAATTTAAAAAAAAACTTTTTTCTATTAATCTTTCATGAAAATCTTTTCTTCAATCATGAAGTTAGGCAATAAAACATGGTAGTATTAGAAGTGCACATGGCCTTGTTTCTTGTAGAAAATGACAGATATTTTCATGTTACAGTACAGTGGTAGCAGATATTTCAAAATATCATCATCACTACTTCAAAATTACTGTTTCTATTAAAATTGCTGTTAGGTATGCTGCTAGATTACACATCTTAATCACAATGTGAACTTTGAATGTTTATACATCGGTTCTCACATCTACATTGCTTTCCAGGATTTCCAAAATACAAATGTTGGTTGACTACCAGTTGGAAGAATTGTTTCAATTTTGATAATGGTATTTAATGATAATTGATTCCTTTGGAATGCTCTGTATTTAATTTATGCATTTAGAAGTGCTATTTTAAGACCGGGTCAGTTGGCTTCCTCAGACTATCAAAATGTGTTCATGATCCAAATGAAAACCTCTTGAGACAGACCAGAGGAATACAGGGTACCTAGGAAGCATTGCAACAGTACTTGGCTCCCAGCACATATTCATGAACAGTCCGCGGCCGTGGTTCTTGGAGCGTTAGAGAGCAGGAACTGAATTACGTCCTATTCCCTTCCGCATTGCCAGTGTCTAGTACAGGGCCCTGCAGCTTGGTGCTCCACGAGTGCTTAATGAGCGGATTAGAGGAGGGTGTGCAGCTTGGCCCCTCATTTGGAGGTGCAAGGAAGGGCTGTGAAGTTGGGGGCGGCTCCTGGGCCTCCAGGTGCTCCGGCTTAGGGCAGAGGCGGTTCAGAGGGCGCCTAGTGAGCCACAGCTGTGTCCCTAAGAAAGGCATCAGGAGCCCAGCTGGCGCCTTTGCCTAGAGTGGCCAGGTCCCCACTAATTATCCTCAAGGCTCTGCCACGCCATCCGATGGGACGGGTCCAGGTAGTGCTGGGCGCCCGGGCCCGGCGGACCCCTAGGACTAGCGTGGGACTCAGTGGCAGGCCGGCCCCCGGCGCGGGTCCCCGAGCGAGATGTCCCTAAGAAAGGCATCAGGAGCCCAGCTGGCGCCTTTGCCTAGAGTGGCCAGGTCCCCACTAATTATCCTCAAGGCTCTGCCACGCCATCCGATGGGACGGGTCCAGGTAGTGCTGGGCGCCCGGGCCCGGCGGACCCCTAGGACTAGCGTGGGACTCAGTGGCAGGCCGGCCCCCGGCGCGGGTCCCCGAGCGAGAAACGCACGCCCC
>NW_006283588.1:2445965-2458106 GCF_000327345.1 Myotis davidii
CGGGGCCTTCCTCCGCCGGCTCGGGCGGGCGCGCGCGCGCGTTGCTAGGCAACCCAGCCGCCAGGCCTGGGTGATGTTGGCCTTGGGGTGGGCCCCGGGGGCGGGGAGCCTGGGGGCGAGGCCTTTGGGTCCCACCGGCTTCGAGGTGGGGTTGGCCCTGCGCTTTCTCAGGAGAGGAAGCCCCATGGACGGTGCGCCTCGGCATCTCAGGCCTCCCAGACCCCAGGCGCCTTTGACCCCAAATTGGAGAAGGACCTTGAGGCCCTGGCGTCACGCACGTTAGTGTTTGGGATGTGAACACACTCTTTGGGATGTATTTGTGCTTATGCTCCTGCTCCCTTCCTTATCCCCTTCAAGAGGCCGCAGAGCATAATGGGAGTGTATGCTCTTCTGTATTCTTCATTATACATTTTTATAGCTGTATGTTTATTTATTTTTGTATGTTGAACTCAATGTATAATTAATTGTGAGAGTAACCTCACATTAAGTTATGCAAATTTCTTTGTAAAGGTCAGATCACCTGATTTCAGTCTTAGGCCTCTTAATAACTTGGATGAGGGCGAGGGTTGAAGTGAACTGATTTTGTTTATAGTGGAGTCATTTGCAAATTTCAGTCATCCTTCTTTACCTGGGATCTCGCAGGATCAGACAAATATTTATTTTGGAAATGTGAGTAAGGTCTCTAATTGTACATCACTGGAGTAAGAGCATTTTCTTTTATATAATTCAAGATGGTTTTTCCTGGTGAAGTTTTACACGTGGCTCCAAAGATAATTCGGGTTTAAAATATTACACAACTTCCTTGATAGCTGGGTAGAGAGAGTGAAAAACAAACAAACAAAAACAAAAAAACAGCCACACACAGAAAATAATTCTGATTCTCTTTCGCTTTACCTGAAACAACTCTGAACTCAACCTTAACTTCTTCCCTTTAACTTCATTAAAAAATATATTTCATTGATTTTTTACAGAGAAGAAGGGAGAGGGATAGAGAGTTAGAAACATGGATGAGAGAGAAACACCGATCAGCTGCCTCCTGCACACCCCCTACTGGGGATGTGCCTGCAACCAAGGTACATGCCCTTGACCGGAATCGAACCTGGGACCCTTCAGTCCGCAGGCCAACGCTCTATCCACTGAGACAAACCGGTTAGGGCTCCCTTTAACTTTTTTATTTTAACATGAAAGTGGTCCCTAAAAAATTCTTGGTGGAGTTCTGGTGAGAGGTTTAGAAAAGAACCGTTGTTAAATTAAAACTGTACTTACATATAAATTAAAGATATGTCTCCTAGCATTTGGTATTTACATACCATGGTTCAAGAGTTTTAGATTCCATAGTCAGTCTTAAAAAAAGTAGTATTTGTGTGTGTGTGTGTGTGTGTGTGTGGATTACCACAGCAGACAACAATTAAACGATGAGGAAATTCCGTTTTATCTCCTAGAAAGAACACTGTGGTCACAGTAATTTTCAGTTAAAAGAAAAACTTTAAAAGAGGCCTAAAAAGTGTACATCCTCAAAACATCTTAGCATCTCCAATTATGCATACTTATATGAAAAATGTTGTGAATCTAATATAGTTATACATTACAATAACATCTCAATTAAAAATATTTTTAAATGAAAAATTAGGGAGAAAACTGTTGAGGATTAAAAATAGTTGTCTTCCACAACTGCTTTTAGACAGGAAAGTCTAATACAGACATACTTCATTGTATTGCACTTCACAAATGTTGCATTTTTTACAAATTGAGGGCAAGCCCCTCCACCAGAAAAAGTTTAGAATGTGCTTTGTTGCAGTAGTCTGGAACCAAACCATCAATATCTCTGAGGTATGCCTGCATTATATGATTGCAGAATGCACCTGTTTTAAGGGAAAAGAAGAGCAATATAACAACTTAAATAGTTGACGTTTTAATACTCATTGAGCACCCGTAACTCTGAAATCTTGTTCAGTTCTCTATCTGGTACTCAGTTAAAAAAATGATCTCTTCCAATAGTGGATGAAAAACATTTTTTATTGGAAATGTTAGGAAATGGTTGGTTACCAATGTGGTACTTTTTTGACCATATGTCTGTCTTTGCTGAGTTTAGAACCGCATGCCCAGTGTAAGGTTTGACACCACTGAACCAGAAAGTAAGGCAGTTAGAATTTTATTTACTACATTACGTATTACTGACTAATGTGCTAGAGTGGACCTGGCATGAATGATGTATTCCTTTGTTCTGGGGAAGCCAAATTGAAGTCTGAAGTTGAACCTGGAATCAAGAATGGACCTTAGTCACATCTATTTATTTATTTATTTAATTATTTAATATATTTTTATTGATTTCAGAGAGGAAGGGAGAGGCAGAGATAGAAACATCAATAATGAGAGAGAAAATCATCAATCGGCTGCCTTCTGCATGCCCCACAGGGGAAGAGGTGGGGATAGGGAAGGGGGAGGATAGTAGTGTATGAAGTCTTATATGCAGATATAAGACTATCTAAAGTGCTTAGTGCAATGTCTAGAACATGATTAATAATTGGTAGCTAGTATTATATGTTCCACATTTAAATGAAAGCATTATACATGATGAGGTCCTAAAATGTGATAATATTCTTAAAAATTAATTATTTTACTAAATACACTGACTTTATCATAATTGTAAATTATATAGTTACTGGAATAAATTGTCTATTATCCTATATAATAAAACCCTAATATGCAAATCAACCAAACAGTGGAACAACTGGTCGCTATGACATGCACTGACCACCAGGGGGAAGACGCTCAATGCGGGAGCTGCCCCCTGGTGGTCAGTGCACTCCCACAGGGGGAGCTCTGCTAAGCCACAAGCCAGGCTGATGGCTGCCAGCACAGCAGTGATGGAGGGAGCCTCTCCCGCCTCCTCAGCAGTGCTAAGAATGTCTGACTTGTCTCATGGGGTGAGCGCAGCGGTGGTGGCAGGAGCCTCTCTCGTCTCTACTGTAGGTGGACAGTAAGAAGTGAGGGGTCCCCGACTGCGAGAGGGCACAGGACGGGCTGAGGGACCACCTCCCAGTGCAAGAAATTTGTGCACCAGGCCTCTAGTTTTATTATAAAACTGAGAATTCCAAGCACTTGCATTGTTTGAGAACTTCCCAGTAGGAGACTTTGCATCGTATTTGAATTGGTGGCATGTATGGATTTTTGTATATGTGTGTGTGTGTGTGTGTGTGTGTGTGTTTCTTGATGGAGATATTTACATTCATTAAGAAATAATTAGTTTTGTTATATTCTCTAAGAATATAGTCAAGAGAAATAGTTAAGTGAACAGGCAAAGATAATTGACTAGAGATTTTTATAGTCACTTTCCTTAATTATGTTGAATACAGTCATTAAAAACTAATTTTTGAGTTCTTACTCATGTTGTCATATGACTGTGGAGAGTAGCCTCTTAGTGGTATGTCATTTGCTCTTCTGGTATGTCGTGGAGTTTCTTTATTTTGATGGTGTTTCTATTTCTTATGTCATTAACACTTATCACCTAATCAACTTCATTTAGAATTGTTTTAATCTGTCATGACCACTTCTGATAATATAAAAAGAGCTCAAATCCTGTAATTATTTCCAGTGGACTTACTGACTTTGCCATCATCAAAAGCAGCTATTATAATAATTTATCCTTTTTTCAAGAAAATGATCAGTTACATGAATTAAGAAAGTATTAAAGTAAGTTTCTGCTTCATCTTTACCCCCCTCCCAAGTTGTGCCTCCTACAGTTCCTAACACTAGCTAAAGCATTTGTATGCATCTATTTGCCAAAGCCAAAAATGTGGGCACATTTCACTTAGTCTTAAGCCTTTACTCACTTGTGCCTTTCTTTTCACCACCCGTACCCCCGCCTCAGCTAAAGATACCCGCTGCGACTTCTCTGACCAGTGCTGTCTTTGAGGAGTACTGTTTAAGTACGGTTGAAATGCCTGTAGGGTGCAATCCAAGTTCTTTGCTTGCCTTTTAGTGCTTTTCCTGAGTGCGCCTTTGTGTAACTCGCCTGTTTCATATCTCACCACTCGTACATGCTTCCCTCCAACGTCACCTCAGGCAGGTTACTTACCCCTTCCTCCTGTTTCGGATGGGGATTTCTCCTTAGTGCCCACATGGCTGGATCTCTGTGCTTCTTTAGAGTCTAGAGCACTGATGTGAATTTGCGTCCATTGTTAGTTCCGGTGAGACCCTGGAAGTGGGTGGCTGAGGTGGTGGTGACGTGCACTGTGGGAACTGATGGGGACATGGAGCTGAAAGGGTGGGTGTAAGATGGTTTATGTGGACTTTACTCAACACTCAGAATAGAATAATGGGATGGTGAAGAGTAGTGACCAAGAGTTCATTAGATGACAGTGTGTGAACAAGGTTAGATAATGGTATGTTTTTCAGGTATGACTCCTAAAGGAGCAGGAGTTTTTATGGGACGATACAGAAGTAAGAGGGTGCTAACTCTACCCTCATCCCCGACTGAAAGTTAAGGAGAATGGTTTCCATTTTAGTAGCTCTGAGGTCTGACGAAGAGATTAAGGGAGTGAACACTCATTACAGACATGTAATACATAAGGAATTAGTTGTTATTTTGAAAATTTTACATAAGTTTTCCCCTTTGATATATTGACAGTATTGCAGTCTTAAAATGAGAAATTGGTAGCAGTTAATGGTAACCTTCATTTTTTTTATATCTTACTTTCAAGGCCTCAAACCAATTTTCTGATGTTATGACATTTTTATGAATCAGATAAACTTTTTGCCTTTGCAATATTTCATAGATGTATGGAATATTGCTTCTGTTTAAATGATCTTGTAGAAATTTGGTAACATGATATTTTACAAATTGCAGCCTTTTGTTTAGCAGTATCAACATTAGCTAAATTTCTTACAGACTGTTTCAGCTGTGGATCATTTTATAAGCTATAAGCCAGTATGAATTTAAATAATTCATAGTCCTCTGATTAAAAATGTATTAATACTGTATGATTCCGGCATATAAATGATCAAAACCATTAACAAAGAGAGGTAATAATAAACTTTTCAGTAAGCTTTCATATCTAAGAAGCAACTGGAAAAACAACAGAAGTAACAATGAGGCAGGAGTCTCTGGCTTCAGAGATTTTTGAAGAGAAAAACTCTTCTAAGCATTTTCTTATAATCAAGGTGTCATTACAGAATTACTGCCTGAAGTTAAAAACTGCGGTGATTTACCAACCACTGTAATCTCATGGATTTCTTCTGAGATGTTATTTGTAGATTGTACATAAAATGTCCTGGTCTAAAGTAATCTCATCTCTTAGAGAGTGTGGTATATATAGCTAGCAATAGAACCAATAGAACTGCTTAGCAATTTATCTCTCCATCACTCTTATATGCTCCTTTTAAGATGAATAATCCATGTGAGCATTTAAGAATTGGGATATAAATACAAAGATGGTTTGTATGTTAGCTTTCTAGCAATGCATCACAAATTACTGCAAATTTAGTGACTTAAAATACCCTGCCCCCCCCCCCCCCCTTTTTAACCTCCTCATTTCTATAGGTCAGAAGCATGGCCTAGCTAGGTTATCCATTCAGGGCCTCACAGGCTGAAAGTAAGGTGTGGCTAGGCTGATTCTCATTTGGAACTCTAGGTCCGCATCATAGCGCATTCAGGTCGTGGCAGAATTTAGTTTCTGGCAGTCATAGGACCAAGTTTCTTATTTTCTTGCTGGCTATGCTCTCTAGGCTCTTTGACCCACCCTCCATAGGCAGTTTAAAACATGGTGACTTGCTTCCTTCCAGGCCAGCAGGATCGCCTCTCTGATATTTTTAATTGCTTTGAAAATGCCCATTAGGTTAGGCCGACATGATTAGGTTAGGCCCACCCAATATAATTCCCCTTTTGAATAGCTCAACTGGTTAGGGACTTGACATCTGCAGATCTTTGCCATATAAGGTAACATAATTATGGGAGTGCTATTCTGTCATATTCACAATCTTGTCCATGCTCACCGAGAGGAATTATTTAAGGGTCATTGGGGTTATTTTAGAATTCTACCTACTAAAGTGGGTAAGCTCACATTTTTGAGATTTTTGTATATATTTAAATGGTAGTTTACAAAGTTCAACATAAACAGGTATGATAGTGTATAAAGTTTATAATTCTGAAATGGCATAGTACCAAGAAATAGTTATTCACAAAAATAAGTAGTTAGAAATGATAAGAATTATTTTATTTTATTATTTTAAAATATGTTTTTATTGATTTCAGACAGAGGAAAGGAGAGGGAGAGAGAGATGGAAACATCAATGATGAGAGAGAATCATCCATTGGCTGCCTCCTGCGTGCCTCCTACTGGGGACCGAGCCCACAACCCAGGCAGGTGCCTGGCCAATGTGGCTCAGTGATTGAGCATCAACCCATGAACCAGCTTTTCTCAGGATACCAATTAAACTGATAACGAAGTGCAGAATAGTGATTATATTTTCTTTTTCACCGGGGAAACTAGCAATTATACATTAAAAAGGAATTAATAATTTTATAGAAATGCTCCCTCCTCCCACCCATTATAGCATAAACCACTACCGTTCTATCAGATATTTACTTGCGGTTTCAAAATAGCAAAATTATTTATTTTGAATAGTAAGTTCAGATGTTTTTTCATTTTTATGGATCTTTGTAAACTTCATAGCAATGAACCCTACATTTCCAAGTTGTGCCCACTAATATTATAAAGAATATTAGGAGCATACCTAAGTTGAGACAACTATATTATTTTTGAGCTCACATTGCTCTATCAGCTAAAATAAAAAGTGATTTCTTGTCTCCTTTAAAATATTCGTTGTAGCACCTTACCTTCATTCACCTGCCAACAGACTGAAAGTATAAAAAGTAAATTATGAAATCCCTTGTTCACATTCTCATTACTAAGTCTGAATAGTGTAAGATTTAAATATAATGCCATAATAAAATTGACACTGTATATGGCATTATTCTATAGTAGTTTGAAAGATGCATACATCTTTTTAATAGCCACTTTTGTTAGTGCATACACAGTGACTCTGGACTGATTTGTCAACAGCTTCTAGAGAGCTACTTCCGTTGCTTTCCGGCTGCGGCTTTAATATTTTTTATCAGACTTTTATTTTTTCTACATTCTTTGATGGTGTGCCAGAGCTGTTTACTACATAAGTTTTTTCTTCTTCATAGACACAAGCTAGACTACACTCGCAGCTTCCTCCACATTCATGTAGGGCCATGTGACCGGAAGTGATTCGAGACATCTCCAGCCCGGCCCGTAACGATTTGTCTGGTCTACTACCACCTGCTCAGAGGACTCCTCTGCGTTGACTCATCACCAGCTTCCCTACGAGGGTCGGTGCCAGGGTGCCCCTGAGGTTTAGAAGGCAGGAAAGGAGGAGAAAGCCACCGCTCTTCAGAAATAGGAGAGGTGGATTCAGGAGATCACTGTATTAGTTTTCTATGGTTGCTGTAACAGGTTATCACAGATGTACTGGCTTAAAGCCGCACATTTATCTTCCCTTTAGAGATCAAAAGTCCAAAATCAGCCTTACTGGGCTAAAGTCAAGGTGTCTCCAAGCCTGGTTCCTTGAGGAAGTTCCTTGTCTTTTTCATCTTCGAGAGGCTGCCTCAGTTCTTCCTGATTGCTCACCGGCATCACTCCAGCCTCTTGCTTGCATCCTCACATCTACTATTGACTGATCCTCCTTCTTCTGAAACCCCACTTGACTAATGTAGGCTAATCTTGTTTCAAGATCCTTAGTCACATCTCCACAGTTTCTTTTAGCATGTACTGTAATATGCTCCAAGTTTAGGATGTGAATATGTGGGGTGGGGCACTGTTTAGCCTATCACAACTACCCAGCAGTTATAGACCAAGCTACTTGGTGAAAGTCTTTAACATCTATAAGAGGTCCAGGTGAACTCCTGAGAATCACCTGCTTTGGTGATGTATGCTGAGATTGTGGGTAGCTGCTTTCCTTACCTTTGTTTTTCCTGTCTCCCCAATGATGTTCTAAGCTTCCCCTATTTTTTTTGCTATAGTACTATAGTCTGGTTTACTCTTCATAATTAGAGATGCTAAAACTAAATACTAAAATAAGTCTCGTCTCTTTCTGTATATTTGAACACTTGATTTAGGGCAGTACGTGTTCCTTGTATTTATGTTTATGAGTATACTAGAGGCCCAATGCATGGAATTCATGCAAGAGTAGGCCTGCTTTCCCCTGGCTTCCGGCACCGGCTTCCCTCTGGCACCCAGGACCTGGGTTTCCCTCTGGCTGCTGGCAGGCACCCTGGACCCTGGCTTCCCTCCGACCCTGGCTTCGTCCGGAATGATGTCTGGTCTAATTAGCATATTAACCATTTATTATTATAGATTATACAAAGAAAACAGACTCCTAACATTTTGTCAATCGCTTCTTAAGAAATTACTATCTCGCCCTAACCCAGTGGTCGGCAAACTCATTAGTCAACAGAGCCAAATATCAACAGTACTTCTTCAAAATAGACTCGCCCAGGCCGAAAACCGACTTCTGCGCATGGGCCATGAAGTTTCAATTGCACTATACGCGCGCCCACACGTGGTATTTTGTGGAAGAGCCACACTCAAGGGGCCAAAGAGTCGCATGTGGCTCGTGAGCTGCAGTTTGCAAACAGTTTGGCTCAGTGGATATTTGGCTCAGTGGATAGAGCGTCGGCCTGTGGACCGAAGGGTCCCAGGTTAAAGTCCGGCCAAGGGCATGTACCTTGGTTGTGGACACATCCCCAGTAGGGCGTGTGCAGGAGGCAGCTGATCGATGTTTCTCTCTCATCAATGTTTCTAACTCTCTATCCCTCTCCCCTCCTCTCTGTAAAAAATCAATAATAAAATATATTAAAGAAAAAAAAAGAAATCACTATCTCATCCTCTGAACTAACTCATTAGTATGCATCCTCGTTTGCTCCCATCGTCTACATTATCAGCTGCTGCTGCTGTTTTCATATTTAGAACAGCGTGCTCATGTAATATACTACTTGCAGGGTCTAGACTTGCATTGAATTCAGTAGCTGTTCTTTAATAGTACACCCTCTCTCTTATGGGATGCAGCAGTTTGGTTACTGGTGTATTTCCACCAGATTTAAAGTGTTTCTAGAGCTCAGAAGCAAATGTCAGTGGCTGGTGTCTCTTGGAACATAGCTTTAAAACCACATCATCATCTAATTTATTTTTCATAGAATTATTTTGAATAAGTGGTGTTATTATCTCTTCAAGATGAGAACCTCACAAAGTTCAAGGTGGCACAGTTGGTAAGGGACAGAGCTGTGCCTTAAACATTGGCCTCTTTCCATCAGGTATGCCTCAGTGAAGGCACATATACTTGTTTACCTTGCCTCACAAAAGATACATTTTCCTGAAAGTTGTAGCATGTATCATAGTTTGTTTTAATTTGGATTGCGTCCTCTTTTGGTCTTCAGTTAGTAATGGCTACCATCAGGGGCTTTAATGAATCTGCTCTTGGCACGGCCAATTGGGGATCCACAACAAAGGTTCTAGTCATAGCTGCTTTGTCTTTTACTCTGTCCTCTTGGTTAAGCCAAGCCATTCCATCTTTCTGTCACAATACCTTGGTAGCTAAAAAAATCAGAGTTGAGCTAGATCAAAGATGGCTTTCAACCCTCACTCCTTAGCGTACATTTTAAGGAAAGAGTTGAAAATTCTATGGCAGTAGGAAGTGCTTTATTTTCAAAAGAGCACAAAAGTTAATATTTTTTCAATTAAAAATATTCTCTTACTGTGTTTTTTTTTAAAATTAGTCACCATCAATCACTCTCTGGATGTTTTCATAGCACATTTTTATCCTCTCAAATCCTATATAATAAGAGCAGAATATGCTAATTAGCGTGTCACAACCAGATCATGGATCAGCAGGAGGATGGGCCAGTGAGGTACAAGCTTCAGGAGGGGGCAGGGCAGCAAGCTATGAGGGGGCGGGGGGGAGGAGGGGAGCTACAGGAGGGCAGAGCAGCAGGTAGAGAGCTATAGGAGGGCCGCAGTAACCTGGCGCATGGATTCATGCACAGGACTACTAGTAGCATAATGTCCTTTATATTTTTCATCTTCAAATCTTAGAACTTAGTCCAGTGTCTTGCTCAGATTAGATATTAAGTATTTTTTTTAATACTTAGAGTAGTAGCAAACATTTCTGAAATTTACAAACCCCCCCCCCCCCTTAACTCAAATAAATAGTTTATGAATCTAGTTAAAATGTTGAACAGAAATGAAAAACAAGCTTTGAGGTCATCTATATAAAATTAAGTCAGAATGATAAAAATTCAGTCAGTTGCTCATATGCTACAATTTAACTTTTAATTTCAACTAGTCATAATCTGTTAGAATGAATAATGAATGAATACGTGATGGTTTTGTGATTTTTTTGCAATAAAATCATATTATAGCATGATGGACATCTTCAGTTAATGCTTGACCTTTGGAGCATAATTCTGGAGGTCATTTTCACAAAAATACTCTTAAGTTGACCAGTTTTTTCAGTGGGCATCTTTCAGTTCTTGCATATTTATGTCATTCTCTTTTGAAGTACCTAATGCCATTTTGTCTTTCTCTTCTCATATGTTAATTGTAATAATTCTTACAGGTCCTCATTTGTCATTGGTTTGGCATATAGTTTGAGTAGTTCTCCTGTATCAGTTTTAAAAAATAAAATTGCTGAAAACCTTTCTTATTTATAAGATTGCAGTCAAATGTAAGAATGACCAAAAAATAGTGTGACATGGTGTGTAGGGATAGATGCTGGGGTGAAATAAGAATGGATGTCTGCATAGGTATTACTTTCATAAGTGGTTGGACAGTAGTGAATATAACATAAAGAGCTTTTGCCTCCCTGTGCATGTTTGTATTTTTGCTGGGCACATACTGAATACTTAGATAAGGAGGGTCTACTGTGGCTGAAACCTGTGATGAAATGCTGAGTTGAGTGGCTTGTTGGTGTTCCGGTTGCTGGTAAGGAAGGTCACATTAAATAGACGTGCAGTAGTATTTTCCACTTTGGTTCTCTATAGGCCTCCCTCCTTTCCCTCTTTTTCCTGTCAAGGGAGCCTAACTGGCATTTTTCTTAGCAGCCCCTCCTTTATGACCACACAGGTAAGTCTGTTACCAGCCCAGGCTACTCACACTGCGTATCCCACTTGTAGTATTTGGTACACGGTTGGGCAGGTGACAGAGTCATTCATTGGGATTTTTCTAGGTGGAACCAGCAGCAAGGGTATCTTACTGCTAATTGGCGCATGAAATTGGAAGGATGTAATTTTAGGTTGCCTGTCACTTCTGGCATGAAAAACTCTGATGTACAGAAGCTAAGCCGATAAACAGAGATTTTCACTGATTCAGTAAATGTTTGAGCGCCGACTCTCTATCAGTCTTTGTTCTAGGTGCCACTGATTCAGAAAATAAATCAAGCTCTTGGATCTGGTCTTCCCTGAAACCAGATCTCTCTCCTTCCTTCCTTGTTGTATGTTCATATATAGTTCCTTTTCAACCAAGCTGGATTGAACCAGGCTTATGTCATTTTTAATTAAAGGAGTTTTGATAAATATGAAATCCATTTATCATTTTTTCAGCTTTGATTAAGAAGGTAATATAGAATTTTATATATATATATATATATACACACACACACACACATACATACACACACACATACATACATACATACATTCAAATTGGTGAAATACACACTTATCTTCATAGTACAGGTACAGAATGAAGAAGCTGGCTAAGCTAATCCTTTCCTTAGGTGATTTTAGCTTTTTCCATTGCTACTTTGCAGTGATATTTTGTTCTTGGAGTTTTCCTGTCTTTTTTTTTTTTTTAAATCCTTTATCAGGCTTAGGTGGGCAGAGTAAGGAAATTAACCATTTTCCTGTCAAGGGAGCCTAACTGGCATTCAGATCCTTAATCCAGTGCTTAGTTACTTATTAATTTTTGCCACTGGATAGCTTCCAGCATCCCTCCATCCATCCTTCCATCCTCTACCACCACCCTCCTGCTGCATTCCTCATTGTTGTTACTAAAATGGTGTAACTATGACTGTAAGTATAAATACACATCATGAGGATGGGGAAATTGCATAGGAGGCATC
>NW_006283588.1:2458195-2459916 GCF_000327345.1 Myotis davidii
CCCTGCTATCATCTCTTCCCTCGGGCAGTTAGAGGTCATCAGGTGGTCTCTTCTGCTCAGGTCCTTTCATTTATTTTTTTTAATCTTATTTTATTCATTTCTGAGAGGAAGGAAGAGGGAGAGAGAGAGAGAGAGAAACCTAAATGATGAGAGAGATTCATCCATCAGCTGCCTATCCATCCATCAGCTGCCTCCCCTTACTGGGGATGGAGCCCGAAACCCTGGCATGTGCCCTTGACCGGGAAGGAACCTGGGACCCTTCAGTCTGCAGGCCAACGCTCTCTCTGTCTGTTGAGCCAAACCCAGCCAGGGCTGCTCAGGTCCTTTCTTAAAACTGGAGCTTCTTTCCTCCTTGAGCAGATAGAATAAGGTGGGCATGGAAAATAGATGGGGCTTAGGAAACCATTGAGCTGCCTCTTAACTCCAGGAGAATAATGGCTGTGTTGGTTATTTCTTCTGGTAACTGCCTCTTAAAGCTTGCTTCAGGGTTTTGAGTCACAGTTGTTTCTCTCGGAGCTAGAGCTCATGTTGTAACTAATGTCTCAATCCTCCTGAGAATTTGGGCGGGTTTACATCATTGTCTCAATCAGTTTGGGCTGCTACAAGAAAGCACCATGGCCTGGATGACTCATAAGCAACAGAAACTGATTTTTCTCATTTCTGGAGGCTGGAGGCCCAATCAGGGTGCCGGCAGAGTTGGGTTCTGGAAGAGCCTCTACCAGGTTGCAGATGGCTGATTTCTCATTTAATCCTACAGGGTGCATAAAGGGCAAGCGAGCTCTGGGTTCTTTTCATAAGGCATTAATCCAGTTCACCCTCATGACCTCATCACCTCCCAAAGGCCCTACCTCTCAGTACCATCACAGTGGGAATTAGGATTTCAACATGTGAATTTTGGGGAGACACACAAATATTCAGTCTACTGCAACCCCTGAGAGAAGTAGGTCAGTAAAACATTGTAAGCTAGATGTTACACTTTGTGTTCAAACGGGTTTCATGTAGGTGTAAATCACTTGGAAAACATTTAGAGGGATCAGCCAATTAGAAGCTAATAAGCATGTCTAAACTCATACTTACAGTTGTAAGGGATGTTCCCAGCTGTGGAACTAACTATCCTGGTGTTATTATGTGTTAAGATTTTTTTGAAGGAGCAAAGGTAGCTTAACTTTTGGGATTTTTTTTCTACTGAGCATTTAGTTCTTATTTAAATTTTCCTTGATTTGTTGTTTTGAAAAATTTTATACTTACTGTAGACTTAGTCATCAAAAGCAATGAGCATTTTTAAAAATACACTATACTGTCATCTAAAGTATACATTTTATGGGACATATTCAATCAACTGAATAATTTTTGCATATATATACATGTTTTTGTATATAAATATATTCTGTATTGGGAAACAATAGTTGTGTAAAGTTCATTTTTTGTGTGTTTGATACTTCACCTGTTCTTAGCCAAAGGCCAAGAAGCAATGTGTTTGATTTTTAACACTTTGTTTTAAAGACGACAGAGGCTCCCTTGTAAAGTGGCCAGTATGTTATTTAAAAGCTACTGAGCTGTAATAATTTGATTTCATTTTGCAGGGATTATTTAAAATTGTCATTTTTTTTTCAGTGAAATGGAATCTCTTCATGGAAACTAATTTTAATATTAAGTTAAATATATTATGTATGCATATACATATATTGTTTCATTAATTATGAGACATATATACATATATA
>NW_006283588.1:2459935-2462201 GCF_000327345.1 Myotis davidii
GGCTTTTGTTTTTTTGCGGCCCACATAAACTTAACCCTTGTGTATTTGGCCCGTTCTAGCCTTTGAGTTTGACATGCTTATCCTACACAAATATGGGGGTCTGTCCTACTGGCAAGAAAGGCAGAAATTTCTTTGAGGCATACTTCTTCCACAAATATATAATTTACTAGGGGCCCAGTGCATGAATTTGTACCTTGAAAGGAACTGGGGGCCGCGAGGCTGTGGTGGGCACAGGGGCAGGTCTCGGCCCATCCTCTGTGCCCCCAGTGTTCTGTCTGCCAGCAGCGCTGCTCCTGCCATCACTACTCCCACCCGCTGACTGCATGGAGCAATTGGGGCTGGGGCCAGCAGCGGGTGCGACCAGCAGGCGGGACCACAGTGCACAAGAGCAAAGATTTTCAGTAACCACTAGAGGCCCAGCCCAATGACAGTGACCAGCACCCTGCCTTGGTCTGGCGCCCCCGCTCACCTGCTCCACCATCCCAGTGTGGCTGACAAACACCATGTTCTGTGCTCTGCCGCCGGCTACCGATGCCCGCCCTGTTTCGCATGCCCCTGGTGGTCAGTGCACGTCATAGCAACTGGTTGTTCGGTGGTTCTGCTGTTCGGTCTACTTGCATATAGAAGATATTTTTGGTAGAAATGATACATATTTTAGACTTTTAAAAGATACTTTTAAACCCTAGATCAGTGATGGCGAACCTTTTGAGCTCGGTGTATCAGCGTTTTGAAAAACCCTAACTTAACTCTGATGCCGTGTCACATATAGAAACTTTTTGATATTTGCAACCATAGTAAAACAAAGATTTATATTTTTGATATTTATTTTATATATTTAAATGCCATTTAACAAAGAAAAATCAACCAAAAAAAATGAGTTCGCGTGTCACCTCTGGCACACTTGTCATAGGTTCGCCATCACTGCCATAGATTAATGTGAATTTTAAATCTAGGAAAGGGTTATAAAAGTGAATCAGAAATTTATGATTTATATCCTATATAATAAAAGGCTAATATGCAAATCGACTGAAGGCAGAATGACCGGTCGCTATGATGTGCACTGACCACCAGGAGGCAGTTGCTCAATACAGGAGCTGCCCTCTGGTGGTCAGTGCGCTCCCACAGTCATAGTGCTGCTCAGTCAGAAGCCCTGAGCCTCTCCCCAAGGGGAGCGGGCCTAAGCTATCATTTGGACATCCCCCGAGGGTTCCCTTACTGCTAGAGGGCTGGGCTGAGGGCCTCCCGCCACCCCAGTGCACGAATTTCGTGCACCAGGCCTCTAGTATTAAAATAATTATTAATTGCAAATGGATATAATAGCAACTGAAAATGATTACCAGTTTGGGATTTTGAGACTGATCTTAGTATTCTTGTTGAAATTTAAAAGTAATTATGCTTTGGTTCTTTATTTATTTGCTGCTATTTAGTACAAAAGTTGCCTTTTTAATTTTTAAATTTTCTATTTGTGTAGTGGCTTGCCTGGATTAATTCTACAGTGATCTGTTTTTCCTGCAGGGATCAACCTCTGATTTTAAGGCTTAGTTTTTTTCCTCCTTGTTTTTATTTTCAAGCCTAGTTCCCTAGGAATCGCCAGGTTTTGGTTAGAGGTTGTGATTAAGAGCCCAGACCCACTCAGTCTTCCATGCTTGCCAGGGATCTGAGGTGTGGGGTTTGAGGGATGTCTTCGAATCTTGGAGTTTTCATGTCTGCCCTGCATTTAGCCAGGACTTAGCAGCTGGCAGGCACCTCTTCTAGTTGTTCCTGAGCAGGTGCAGTGTTCCAGGCCGCGAGGGGTGCGTGCAATCTGTGCAGGGCTCTTTTCGCCCTGTTCTTTCCCTGACTCCCTCACTTAAATTTATGCGGAGGACATCGTTTTTGCTTGCCGTTTCTAGTGTCTATTTTTTCTCCAATTGTTTGCCATTGTGCTCTCTCTTGTTTGCATAGTACCTCAGGCAGGGCTGTGGAGCACTGGTTCTCTGTCTTGCTTCTCTTCCCGAGGGCCTTTGCTGAACTGGCTTGGAGCTGGGGGTGGGGGAGATAGGTGGCGGCCTGTCTCTCCCTGAGCAACATCTCCCCTCTAGGAGTGGAGTTAGAGGAAATGGTAGTCCCTAGTCTTCTCAGCTTGCCCCTCCAAGTGTGGAACCCCCACCTTCTGCCCTATGAACAGAGGCTGGGTGAGGGGAGGGAGTCTCCTCTCCCTTCTTAGATACTTTGCCCAGAATAGAAAGCCTGCAAAACAAAGCATTTCTGGCTTACATGCCATGGA
>NW_006283588.1:2463383-2464588 GCF_000327345.1 Myotis davidii
ACCGTGCCCAGCTCCCATCGCTGGCTCCACCCCTACTTCCTGCTATCACTGGCCAGGGCGGAAAAGGCACCTGATTCTCCGATCATGGCCGCCTTTGCCTGCCCCCCAGCTCTTAGTTCCCCCCTGGGTTTCCTTTCGATCACTGTCAGTGGCAGGGGGCTTCTTCCTGCTTTCCCTTTTGCCTCCCTGTATTGTGCCTACATATGTAAATTAACCACCATCTTGTTGGCAGTTAACTGCCAATCTTAGTTGGCAGTTAATTTGCATATAGCCCTGATTAGCCAATGAAAAGGGTAGTGTCGTATGCCAATTACCATTTTTCTCTTTTATTAGTGTAGATATTATTTCTTAGGTTTAAGGCATACACAGTTGACAGGCTGTAGTTAAGGTTTTTACTGGTTCTTGAAATTAAATGTAAAAATGTTTGAAAGACAAGCAATATTACTTTACCTTCTCAGATTGATTTGACTATTTGTGGTTTCTGTGCCTCTGTATTAATTGTAGAGTTTTGTGTTTTCTTTCTATTTCTATAAAAGAATGCCATTGGGGTTTTGATAGGGATTGCACTGATTCTGTAGATCACTTTAGGTATTATGGAAATTTTAACAATATTGTCTTCCAGTCCATGAACAAGATTCTTTCCATTTGTTTGTGTCTTCTTTAACTTATTTCTTCAATGTTTTGTAGTTTTCATTATGCAAGTCTTTCACCTCCTTAGGTTTTTTTTGTAAGTATTCTGTTATTTTTGGTGCTGTTGTAAAATGGGATTAAATTTATTTTGTACATGGTTTGTTGTTAATGTGTAGAAATGCATACTGCTGATGTGAATGCAATATGGTGCGGCCACTACGGGAAACAGTGTGGAGGTTCCTCAAAAAAAATTAAAAATGGAACTGCCTTATAACCCAGCGATTCCACTTCTGGGTATTTATCAAAAAGCAATTAAAATAAATATTTTGAGGAGATAACTGCACCCTCATGTTCATTGCAGCACTATTCTCAATAGCCAATATGCAAAAACAGTACCTGACTATCAATTCATGACTGGATATAGAAAACGGGGTATATACAGTCAGCCATAGAAAGGAAGGAGTATGTGACAACATGAATAAAACTTGAGAATACTATGCTAAGTGAAATGCTAGTCACCAAGAGAAAATACAGCATGATTACACTTATAAGAGGCATGGAAAATAGGAAAATTC
>NW_006283588.1:2464878-2469330 GCF_000327345.1 Myotis davidii
ATGAGAATTTTTTTTCTGAAGACGGCATGGCTTCTCTTGTTTCTAATGGCTTACTGTTCCTAATTTTGGTTCTAACTACAGATTGGGAATAGTGCTCTATAATTTTTGGTAGGTTTTTAGATTTCAGTTTTTGGCAATTTGATATTGAAGGAAGTAAAAATGTTTTTAAAAACTCGAGTATTGAATAGGTTAACTATTTTTACATGTGATCTTACACACACATTTCATGTATAGGGTGGGAAAAAGTAGGTTTACAGTTGTGAGTATGCAAAACTTTATTCTTGTATTATTATTTATTAGTTATTGTATTATTTTCCATACAAACAAATGTATCAGTATAAATATAATGAACAATGGATCAGTTAATGTTATTTGTCAAACACTTGTTTACCACTACTATGTGAAAGATGCTGTTTTCAGCACTTTACAGATATAAACTTAGTGTTGTGACTTTCTACTCATTGTAGGGCATTAAACATTTAGTATTTAATCACAATAATTATAGGATTCAGTACATTTTGGACTATTTTCTAAGGTGTGTTATAAATTTCTGGTCACTCTGTAATAACATCAAGAGCGAATACAGTTCACTTTAGATGTGAAAGTGAGAGCCAATGCAGAGGTTGGCAGAGATGGACGGGGATGGCAGAGGTGAAAGCAGTGTCACCTGGGGGATGATGGAAGCTTAGAAAGATAAAGGCACGTCGTTGTTCCCTCTGAATTTTTTAATGTATCTTCTATGGTTAATACTTATGCTCCAGGGGGCAAAAGTAGTTCCGGTAGATGGGTGTTACATGTGTAAACATGTACTCACTAAAAGGAAGAAATGTAAAATATTATCACAGTTTTGAAATGAAATTGGCCACCTGGTGAGATAGCAAACTAATTTTTACCAGAAGTGTTCACCTTTGGTCACCAACTGTCAGGATATTGTACATGCCATATTGTGTGGGAGACTTAATTAAATTACATCCTCTCCAACTCCAATTACATTCTTTAGGGAAAGGAATGGTAATGGATTTTCAAAAAAAAAAGAAAAAAAAAAAGAGGGGGTGGATTTGTTGTGGGGGTTTCCTTTCTTGGACAATTCCTAAAAGAGTACATTTGTAAGAAGCATGAACCATTTATCTATTCTAAACAACAAAACCATCCCTCTTATTTGATAAGAGACTCTCTTCAATGAGGATATAGTTTTAGGATGGAAAACCAGGAGAGGGAAGAAGGAAGGGGAACATCACCTTAGTAAGCAGATTGCTGAATCAGAGCTGAAGACAGATGGTATAAGGAGATTGCCCTCTACTAATGGGGCCATATTTTGCAAGAAACTGTTAAAAACAGCTACTCATGGGAAACATGATCAAACACAGTAGTATAACTGCTTAATGTTTTTATGGGAATTAAAAATATTTAGATCTTAGTCGATGTTAAACTTATTTAATATTTCTTGAACACATTCTACATTTTGAACCTCATAGACATAGGTAATTTGAGTAATTAGATAGAGGACAATGTATTGATGTGTCAGTGAGTAGCTGTAAGATCGTTCACCTCAGCAAAGCATTGACTTAAAGGCAGACGGGTCAAGGAGGATGGGAGTGCCTTGTTTAATTTCTCTTTGTATTTTAAAGTGTGGGAAAATTCAACTGGCAAATAAGAAATTTTTAATAGTATTTTCTCTGTTTTGATTATTTATTGATAATTTTATCAAATGTGTACTCGCACTCTAGCAGGTGTTTACAGTTTTAGGGGAAATTTGAAGCATATCCTATTCAGAGACTCTGTTTATTGATGGAGATGTATATAAAAACGAACAAAAATAATATAAGTATAGGTAGGTTCACTTTATGATCTATAAGGGTATGCCCATGCCTCTGTATGGTAAAAACTGGAAAGGTTTCAGAGTTAGGTAATTGACTGAATTGAGTCCTGACCAATGAGGAGGAGTTATACATGTTGATGAAGGCTGTGTGCTGGAATATGGAGTGTGTGTGTGTGTGTGTGTGTTGTGGGGTTGTGATGGTGATGGTGGTGGTGGGGAAGGGAGATGAGTGGAGAACCCCAGGTGGTACAACAATCTGAAAATATAATGCATTCAGGGACTGTCAAGTAGTAGATCCTTTTGCATTTGCAGGATTCTGTTGGGATTAACATGAGTGAGGCTGGACAGCTATAAATGGAAGCCAAGGCTTGAAGGTTCTGAAATGCTATTCAAAGCATTTGAAATTTATATTGTAGGAGATGTGCAGATATTGAATTATAATATACAGATATGTGAATCACTGCATATCTTCATGTAGAAAGATAACAGTAGAATTTTTAAAAAGAGGGGGGCATATGTGCTACTTTCAACAATAAAGATAAATTTTAAAAAATATGTTCATAGCAGCACAATTTACCATAACTAAGATTTGGAAACAGCCTAAATGTCCATCAGAAAATGAGTAGATTAGAAAACTGTGGTACGTCTACACAATGGAATACTATGCTGCTATAAAAAAAGAAGGATTCCTACCATTTGGACTTGTATGCATGCATATAAGCATAACCAATGGACTCAACACACGGGGCGGGCGGGGGGGAATAGGGGAGGCTGGGGGGAGGTCAAGGGGGAAAAAAGGAGACATGTAATACTATTTGTAATACTTTAAGCAATAAAATTTTTTAAAAAATAAATGGGAAAAACCTTTATGACCATTGTTAAGAGAAAAAGAAAATAATATGAAGGGGTTCTCTACAGCAATGGAAATAAATGCATAGGTTTTTAAAAAATTATGATGTAAAAGTTTCAATATGATATTGGAGGAGGACATAGACTTTATGAGTTGTTTCTGTTTGCTTTTCTATTGAGAATGTGAAAGTAAGCCTTTGAATAGTGGTCGATGTTTATGGTGGCAGAATGGGAACTCCATTAATGTGGTTAAAACTGTATTACTCTGCAATATTTAATTTGTTCATTTCTGGCATGTTTATAACCAGTAAAACTCAAAACTGTATTTTGCTAGAGCCAGGAAAATAGTTTTATTTTTTGGGCTTATATTGATTTCTTCTATCCCTTTACCTTATTGTTTCACTAAATTAGACTTGAAATTTCTGGGGTTGCTTTCTTCAGTTTCTTAGTAAAGAGATACATAAAGCCCTGGATATTGAAGAATTTTTTTTACATACTCCCTTTTTCTGAAATGAGGGTGTTCATTACTAAAGATTAATGTGGCAGTAACTGCACATTAGAATATAATGACAGAGTCTCATTTTCTCAAATACCAACCTGACCAAAAGTAAGGATTATATTGAAGTGAAGTGAGTGTAGATTTCAAAATACTCATAGACTCAATCAATAGACGGGAAGATGAGTGTAGGAGCAATCAGTAGATGGGAAGAGAGTATAGGAACAGCAAGGCGGCACAGGGTAACTGATGCATCCCTGGCTGGTTAAACATTTCTTCCTAGAGGAATCACAGTATCTTATCTTTTAGCGACTCTTTTTTGAATATTTTTCACTGTCTTTGTCCAGGGGGCAATAACTGTTGTACTGTTGTTTACAGAGTAATGTAGGTAAAAATTTAAAACAACATGGAAATTTATGAAGTAATCTTCTCTAGAGATAAACCATTATCAGTTTGCTGCATGTCCTTTCAGATATTTAGCATGTACATAAAATAAGTTGAACAAATAGTCACACACATCTATTTTGAAATATGAATTAGTACTTTACACAGTATTCTGAAAAGTAATCTTTTGAATTACTTAAAGGTAAATTGTGACTATCCTTTTAGGTAAGTCTGTCTCATCTTGTTATTGACTATGATCCTGCTCTTTTCCATGCCATATTATGATCTAAGCAATCTTCTTTTTATAGGCACACATAAGATTAACAAACATTTGCAATTATTAACAGTGCTGCAGTGAATATCCTTATACCTAAGCACATGTGCCTTGACTGATGATTTCTTCAGATACATTGTTAGAAATGTTATTGGTGTACTAAAGGGTATACGCATTAAAATTTTATGTCTTTTTAGGGTGATTTTGAAAGATTTACCATCGTATAACATATTGCTCTTAACATTTTATATTGGTATTTTTAATATAGCATATTACATGTATGTGTTAAATGAAGCAAAATATTTATATAATATTTTTAGCAAATGAATATTCGCACTAAACATGGGACCTGATGTACAGACTACTTCCAAGTTTTCATGATGAACTTTAGCCCTGGACCGTTTTCTCTGATCATAATAGCAAATGTTCTAAGACAGCGGTTCTCAACCTGTGGGTCGCCAACCTGTGGGTCGTGACCCCTTTGGGGGTCGAACAACCCTTTCACAGGGATCGCCTAAGACCATCAGAAAACACATATACAATTACATATTGTTTTTGTGATGAATCACTATGCTTTAATTATGTTCAATTTGTAACAGTGAAATTGGGGGGCACCACAACATGAGGCAC
>NW_006283588.1:2470278-2473165 GCF_000327345.1 Myotis davidii
CTGCCCAGCCTCTAGAGCAGCGGTTCTCATCCTGTGGGTCGCGACCCCTTTGGCGGGCGAATGACCCTTTCACAGGGGTCGCCTAAGACCATCCTGCATATCAGATATTTACATTATGATTCATAACAGTAGCAAAATTACAGTTATGAAGTAGCAACAAAAATAATTTTATGGTTGGAGGTCACCACAACATGAGGAACTGTATTAACGGTCACGGCATTCGGAAGGTTGAGAACCACTGCTCTAAGAAGAGGAATTCTGCCACAGTGATGGGGAATGGGGTCTGGACCAAGAACTATGTGAGCCATGAGAGTGCTTTGGTAAATCTGTTTCTGAATTTGCAATGAAATGGAATTTTACCCATAGATTCTCCCTTCCTGAGTTCTTTATTTTGATTTATCTCTGAGTTCATACTCAAGTAGTCCTGCCCCCTCCTAAGAGGGTCTACTCTGTACTAAATTCACTTTTTTTGCTTGCTTTGCTACCTTACATTACTTTTAATAAGTAATACATTTCAATTACGATCCATTCTTGATATTGTAGGGATAAATGGAACAAGCAGGGGCATCTCATTTTATTCTGGGGCTAGGTGTAAACTTAGGATATTTTCTCTAATATTATGCAACTAGTGACCCGGTGCATGAAAATTGTGCACTTGGGGGTCCCTCTCGCAGTCTGGGACACCTCAGGATATGTCCACCAGCTGGCTTAGGCTTGATTCCCCAGGGATAGGGCCTAAGCTGGCAGTCAGACATCCTTCTGGCAGCTCAGGAGACCCTTGAGGGGGATGTCCACCTGCCAGCGGGGAGTGCGCTAAGCTGCAGTTGGACATCCTTAGCGCTGCCGAGGAGATGAGGTGGGAGAGGCTCCCACCACCACTATGCTTGCAGCCATCAGCCTGGTTTGTGGTTGAGCAGAGCTCCCCTGTGGAAGCACACTGACCACCAGTGGTCAGCTCCTGCATTGAGCATCTGTCCTCTGGTGGTCAGTGCACATGATAGCAACTGGTCTTTCCCGGTTGTTCTGCCATTAGGGTCAATTTGCATATTACCCTTTTATTATATAGGAGTTTCTTTGGAGACTTGGGGCCACAAATCTTTGGGCCTCTCCTGGTAATACAGATTTGAATTAGTAGGTAGCTGTGATCATTTTAATACCTTTTACACAAAATAACTAAAGGAGATCTTTTGATCTACCCCAAATATTTTACTTCTCCTATCATTTGGAAGTAATTCAGTAGACCACATCTTATTTTGGTTGAGAAAGGCATTGGAAAACATTTAAAGTACATTTAAAGCTTTGCTCTTGGCTTGTTTGCTGTTAGATTCCATTTCGGTTTTCTTGGTTTTAATAATTTAACCATCACAGTTTTTACTAATCAGTTTGTGTGACTTAAGAATAAACTTGCTAAGAAAAATCATCTCTCAATTTTGCAATTAATAGTTGATGTTTTTGTTTTTACATATTCTTGTAGTAAACATTTTCTTTAGCTATAACGCATTATATGTTGCTATTATTAGTGAAGAGTTATATACAAACCTGGCTTCTAAAATAATATATTATTTTGTGCTGTAGTGTATTATTATAGGATTTCTGCTATTCTCGTTAACACTGGTAATGGCCACCTTGCCTGGATCTGGGCCCCCAGGAGAGTAAGGCCAGATGGCTGTGTACAGCTGTAGGAAGGGTTTCTTCTCTCCTCTTGCAGCTGCTGTGAGGCTTTGTTGCTGGTACCTGTTTTTAAAATGGAATATTTATTTATCTAACAGAAAGATAGGGAGTTCAATAAAGATGGTGACTGAAACTAATGCAGTGAAATAAAAACGGATGCTCACTTAACCCCTTTCATGACTGTCCCTTATTAAAATGATTTCATATTTTGATCCTTCAGGGATCAAAATTCTAATGATGCTATCTCTTGACAGGAGAGTATTGTATTTAAGCAATTTACTGTGAAAAATCGTCACGAAGACAGCCCACATGAATTAAATAAAAACCCAAAACAATAAAATAACTGTCTTCTCTTTATAGTAAAAAATAAAACAGAATAACTCCCAATTCTGGTAAAGCCATTAATTACATGAGTGTCACTAAAAATATTTTTACTGCCTCTTAGAAATAGTTCACTTAACGAAATATTGCAGTGTTGCAAGGTTTTTCTTTTCTAAAAAAGACATGAATATTTGAATGAATGTTTTATCAAATAACTATTTCTACATTTTCAATTCAGATGTGAGTTGAATTAGGTACTACTATTTTTGACATGTTGGTCGTAGGAAATGTGTGTAAGGCTATTCCCACTTGTAGATACCCCACTCCCTGTCACAAATGCTGATTCCCTTTGATGTCCTTCACGCGGACCAGGTCACCTTTAGTGTCTTCTCTGAGGAGGAATTGTCTGAGGATTTCCACTGTTCCTCTCTAAGTTTAAAGAGCTTGGTATTAAATACATAAAAAAACTTTCAGGATGATTTATTTAAAGTCTTTTGAATCTCTTACTTTTGCATCTTTGAAGTAATGATAGTTGAGTTTTCCAATAGAGTGTTATATTTCCTGCAGAAATACCATAGTTTGCTGAGTTCTTAATTGATTGAACGGACTGTTTGAATCCTTGCCCTCTTTGGGCATATGTATTATTTGCATATAATATATTTTTAATCAAAATAGTCTATTTTCTTATTTATTATGTGGTCTTCTGAGTGCCCTTAAGGCTCCTGTTGGTTTTTAGTGGTCAGTTTGTAATGTACATGGGGTGATGGAGTGCCTGGTCTCTTTATTTTGATTTCTGGAAGTATTAATTGCCCTTTGTATTGTATTAAAACCTGAGAGGAATTGTATAATATTAAGGAAAATGAATAATGATTTGTAGGAACAAATAATTTCAGGA
>NW_006283588.1:2473907-2474779 GCF_000327345.1 Myotis davidii
ACAGGGTTTCTTCTTTTAAGATTCTAAATATTAGATTCCTTTTGTCTTTTCTGATCTGGTAGATTTATGGCACCCCTGTTCCTATTTCCTGGCCTTAGCCTACAGAATCCAACTGATCACACACTCTTTTCATAGCCCCTGTCAAGGTTTCAGAATTTTCCCCTGTGCTAAATTTAAATTAGCCATTACCAACCAGTTAGTGTTCACAGACATGAGATCTTATATGCATCGTGCCCTGATGGCACTAAGGCATTTACTTAACACCAAAGCCACAGTGTAATACCAATATAAGCAATATTTTTACTGCTAGAGCTTCTTTGCCATAAGGCCTTGAGAGGAGGACCTGCTGTACTCATTCCTCTTTCATTTTCCATAGATTTAACACAATGCTTGTCATGTAATCAGTAATCCACAATGTTCATTTATAAATTTATAGCATAGTGCTTGTCATTTACTAAGTACTGAGAAAATATTAGATTTAAGATAGTAATTAGATTATTTTTTAAAAAAAATTTCCACTTAGATATTTCTTCAGAAGCCACTGTTCCTCTCAGTGTTGCTGTTAGAAATTAACCTGAGCAGAAGGGAACACAATTTGAGTGCCTATCCTGCATTAAGTCATTTAATTTTATCAACATTGTTGTGAGGTATTATTTGTTTTAGAAATAAAGAAACTGAGATTCAGAGAAATAATTTGGTCAGGTCACATCCTATCTAATAATAGACAAAGATTGAAATTAACCATACCTCCGCTACGCTTCCCATTGGCTAATCAGTGAGATATGCAAATTAACCACCAACCAAGATGGTGGCCGGCAGCTGAAGCAAGCAGGAGGCTTGCTTGCTCCAGTGATGGAGGAAGCCAAGGTTCC
>NW_006283588.1:2477880-2483522 GCF_000327345.1 Myotis davidii
CGCCACCAGGTGGTAATCCCCCATGGGGTCCCAGACTGCAAGAGGGCATAAGCCAGGCTGAGGGACCATCCCCCCGAGTGCACAATTTTTGTGCACTGGGCCTGTAGTTGCATATAAATACAGAACCATCATTCGGACTTGAGCCATTGAATTCTTTTCTAATTTAAAAACAGACATATGGTGTTTTCTCAGTTTTAAAGGTTACATTATATTCCATTTTATGGATGTGTCTGTGTTCCCTGAAATAGACAAAGTTCCCGCAGAAATTATTTTTTTTTTACCTGTTCCCTTGGGAATAGGGAATCAAGGTTCCTGAGTATTACTCTCTTTAAGAGACCAAAACGGACACCCAAACAGAGAAGGTGGTGAAGTCTGAAAGCAGTTTTGCAGAAATGAAATGGTAGCAGAAGGAAAAAAATTCCAACAGAAAGGAGCACAGATGGCCCTGAAATGGAAATACATATGTCAAAGGGACAAATGCACCTAACCTTGCCCTTAAATAGGGCTACAGTCCTGTCCCAGAGAAATGCAACAGTGGAATAAACCTTATTTGGAGACTGTAGCTCAACCTGTGATTCTTTCGTAGGTCACTGAACTCACATTGACCAGTTTTCTGTTCCTTACTGAATGTTTCTACTGTATCACCTTGCAAAACTTCCTTTGGAGAATTAGCTCAACCTTCTTTATAATAGACTAGAGGCCAGGTGCACGAAATTGGTACATGGTAGGGTCCCTAGGCCTGACCGGCAATCAGGGCCAATCTGTGGGGCGACTGGTGGGACGATCGGGGGGCCCCTGCTGGCACGCGCCTTGGCTGGCCTGGTGCTGCCTACTTGCCGGCCCCACCCCCTGCCGCTGCCATCCTTCACCTCTCTCTGCAAGGTGGGGCAATCAGGTGACCCCACTGGCACCTGCCTCCAAGGCAACCGCAGGGCGATCGGGGGGTGGTGGTGCCAGTCCACTCGCTGTCTGTCCCTTTCCCCTGATTGCCCTGCCACCGCCGCTGCCGGTTGCCTCCCTCTGCGGGGCAACAGGCGGAGTGATCGGGGGGATCCCCCGCTGGCACCCTCCTTGGCTGGCCTGCAGCTGGGGGCAGCTCCTGCATTGAGCGTCTGCCCCCTGATGGTCAGTGCACATCATAGCGATAGTAACTGACCGTTCCATTGGTCATTTGGCCATTCGGTCAATTTGCATATTAGGCTTTTATTATATAGGATGCTCTTGAAAGTGTGAGTCATTCATGATGCCCTTCCCTTCCCAGACCTTTTTTTCTGTACGAAGAAGACAGCTAATCAAACGGCTCACTTCTGCACACTACTTCCTAAATAGAGAATCTGGGGCTCGGCTCTCTTTAATTATGTGTTCTAAATCCATATTTAATGCTCAGTATTTTTGCTATTATTTTCTTCAAGTGTATTGGGATGTTAAAAATACGCGCGACAAAGAGAGAGAGAATGATGCAGAGCACCAAGCTCTCTGATGTCTATTCTTATAAGTATACTAATCCTATCTGATCAGGGACCTATCCTTTTGATCTCATTTAATCTTTTTAAAAAAATCTTTATTGTTGAGACTACTACAGATGCCCCCAAATAGGAGTATTTTTAACTCCTATTTAGAGGCTGCCTTGACTTACTCTATTGCAGCAGTTCTCAACCATCGGGTTGTGACCATCGGAAAACACATATAGCATCTCAGATATTTACATTACGATCCATAACAGTAGCAAAATTACAGTGATGAAGTAGCAACGAAAATTATTTTATGGTTGGGGGTCACCACAACATGAGGAACTGTATTAAAGGGTCGTGGCATTAGGAAGATTGAGAACCACTGCATTAGAGGAACTTTAATAATAAACTGTCTCACTGTGTAGAAAAGTCTACTTTTGTTTATATGGTTCCCCAGATTTTTTTAGACTGTGTGTGTGTATATAGAGATATCTCACACATGAACATATTACACACACACACACCACTATTACATGGATAAACAGCCTAGGAATTAACAGTAGAAAAGCCAAGTTTGAATCCAGGCTTAACCACTTAGTAATTTGATCTTGAGTAAGTAATTTAGGTTTTCTGAACCTGAATTTTTTTCTCTATGGAATAGGGATGTTGGTTGGCACCTGACATGTTGTATGCCTAGTATGGTAACTGACACATTGGAAGTACTCTTTAAACATGTCTTTTTGGTTGTTGTAAGCCTTGTATTAAAGTATGAATGATAATGCTACATTTAAAAAATAAGCTTAATTTTTTATAATTTCTGAAATGAGTGTGGCTAATTGTCATTGGCTCTGTATCAGTGATGAATGTTCAGAGAGCATTCTGAAATGATGATCAAAGCCATATATCTGATAGCAATTTCAGGTGCTTCTGGCTCTTGGATTGTTGACTTTAAAATGGGAAAGTTGCTTGAGGCAAGAGAGATAAAAACTGAACACTCTGCTCCTTGTGGGTGGAAAGTGGAACAAAAGTTAACAACCTTGTGTGAATACTCAAAAAAATAAAAGAGAGATCTTGTACTTTCTTGATTAATGTTTACTTTAGAAGTTTATAAATAATAACATGTATCTCTATATAAAAACCTAAGCAACTGTTTGACTGGTAGCTATGGTGCGCACTGATCACCAGGGGGCAGACACTCAATGCACAGGCATGGAAACATGGAACAGACTGATGAATCTTAGAGGGAAGGGGGGAGGGTGGGAAGAAATTAACCAAAGATCTTATATGCATACCAGAGGCCCGGTGCATGGATTCGTGCACCGGTGGAGTCCCTTGGCCTGGCCTGTGGGGACCGGGCCAAAACGGCTGTCCAACATCCCCCGAGGGGTCCCGGATTGTGAGAGGTTCCATATTACATTTAGTTGTCATCTCTCCCTCTTCTCCATGTTACTGTTCCTCAGCCTTTCCTGGTCTTTCATGAATTTGACACCTTTGAAGGGCACTGGTTAGTTATTTTATAGACTGTTACTAAACTTGTGCCAGTGTAATGTTTTCTCATGATTAGATTGAGGTTTACCTTTTTGCTAAGAATACCATGGAGGTGATGTGCTCTTATCTGCAGATCTCAGGGAATACGTGATCTGATGTGTCTTATTACTTCTGGTATTGTTCACCAAAACAAGGACTTTTAACAGAAAATAACATTGGCTAAAATATAATCTCATGTAATCTGCTTATATGAAATACAAACTGAAGGACTTTAACCTTGTGTAAATTTAAATTCCCATATTTAATTGCAGAATCTGTTAGCCGAAAAAGTAGAACAGTTGATGGAATGGAGTTCCAGGCGCTCAATCTTCCGAATGAATGGCGACAAATTCCGAAAATTTATAAAGGCACCACCTCGAAACTATTCTATGATTGTTATGTTCACGGCTCTTCAGCCTCAGCGGCAGTGTTCTGTGTGCAGGTAATGAAGCATTTAAAATTTTAAAAAACTACTATCCCGTGCTTATATATTTACTTTATTATATGAAAGGTAAATGTACATAATAGAATAAAACAGTTGTTCAATGTTTTATCCATATATAACTATGAGCTTTTAAAAGTAGGCTAAAATCATTGTGTTCTAGGAAATGACATTGATAGGCCAATATTATTTTATTATGTAACATATTTATTGACCATTTTCATATATAATCATGAAAACTAGTTATTAGTATGTCCTATCTAAAGGTAAGAATAAGATAGAATTTGGTTTGAATAATGCTTTGTAGGTCACCTTATTATATCTTGTAGACGGTGAAGTAGTCCCTTTAGATTAATCTATTCTAACAGTTTTATAGAGAGGACACACTTACTAGGGAAGTCCATTTAGTTTTCAATCTCTCCAATGACTAGAACTTGCTTCCTGTGAAACAGAAGTAAACAATTTGAAATGCATGAACTATTTTTCAGTAGAAATAGCCTAAAGAAAATTTTTGACAAGTACAAATATAATACATATGTAACAAATGCTATTTTTTAATGGAACTTTTTATTTTGAGATAATTGTAGGTTCATGTGCAGTTGTAAAAAAGATAATGCAAACAAATCATATACCTTTTACCTGTTGGCCCTCAGTGGTAACATCTTGCAGAACTATACGCACTCTCACCAGCAGGGTCTTGGTATCGATACAGTCAAGATACAGAACAGGTCCATCCCCATAAGAATCTCTCTTGCTGTCCTTTATTGCCACCCCCACGTCCATTCCACTCCCAACCTCCAAAATTTGTTCTCTATTTCTGTATTTTGTCAAGACTGTTACATAAATGGAATCATACAGTGTATGACCTTTTTGGTTTGCTTTTCATTCACTTACTATAATTCCCTCAAAATCCATCCAAGTTGTTGCTTTTATCAATAGTTTAATCTTTTTTTACTGAGTAATATTTTATGATACGGAAATACACACTTTAACCACCCATCGGTTAAAGGACATCAGTGTTGTTTCTAGTTTGGGCCATGATACATACAACTGCTGAGAAACTTCTTATACAGGTGTTTGTGTGAACTTAAGTTTTTGTTTCTCTGGGATAAACACCAGACAGTATAGTGCTTGGGTTGTATGGTGGTTGCCTGCTCAGCTTTACAGGAAACTGTCTAAATGTTTTCCAGAGTGGCTGTGTCAGTCTACCATCCACCAGCAGTGTGTCAGTGAGGTCGTTTTTCCATCTCCTCACCAGCACTGCTGTTGTCACTTAGATAGAGATGGAGTGCTGTCTCATTGTGGTTTTATTTTGCATTTCTCTAATGGCTAATGGTATTGAACATCTTTTTATGTGCTTATTTCCCTTTTCGAATATTGTTTTGCATGCTTATTTATCATCCATATATCTTCAGTGAAATACGTATGTTTTTTGCCCATTTCTAATTGGAGTTCTCGGAGTTTTTTATATATTATAGATGCTAGTTCTTTTTCAGATATGTGATTTTCAAATATTTTCTTCCAGTCCATGGCTTTCTTTTCATGCTCATAATGGAATCCTTTGCAGATTTTAATTTTGGTGAGCTTCAATTTATAACTTTCTCCTCTTACAGTCTTACTTTCCTTGTAAAATTGAAGAACTCTTTGCTTAGTCCTAGATCCCCAAAGTTTTTCCCTATGTTTTTTTCTAAAAGTTTAGTTTTAAATTTTGATCTGATCTTTGAGAGAAAGCATTCAGTTTTTCATCATTAAGTATGATATAGCAATAGGATTTTTATGGATGCCCTTTATCAAGTTGAGGAAGTTCTTTATTTATAGTTTGCTGAGCGTTTTTATCCTGAATGGGTGTTGGATTTTGTTAAATGTTTATTGATGTGAATTAATATGATTTTGCTTCTTTAGCCTGTTGATATGGTGAATTACTTTGATTTTCCAATGTTGGACCAGTCTTATAATTTGGAATAAATCCCACTTAATTGTGGAATATTATTCTTTTTATGCATTGCCGGATTCTGTTTGCTAATATTTTGTTGAAAATTTTCACATCTAACTTTATGATAGATATTGACCTGGGTCACTTTTTATATAATTTTGATGCTGTTTTGTCTAGTTTTGGTACCAGGGTAATATTGGCCTCATAAAGTGAATCGGGAAATGTTATCTCCTCACTTGTTATTCTGGAAGAGATTGTGAAAACTTACACAATTTTAGAAGATTGTGTG
>NW_006283588.1:2484241-2488995 GCF_000327345.1 Myotis davidii
TGGACCCTTAAATTTGTTTGTTTGTTTATTGATCCTAGAGAGAGGAAGGGAGGGAGAGAGAAAGAAAGATCAATTGGTTGCCTCCCACATGCACCCTGACTGAGGCTTGAACCTGCAAATTGGGTATGTTTTTGGTGTATGTATGGGATGACACCCAACCAACCGAGCCACACTGGTCAGGGTTGGAACCTTAATTTTTTTAAATAACAGAGCTCAAAATAACCTTTATTTATTTGTTTGCTTATTATAGCCTATCTATGTAATAAGCGACCATTGTGGTGGAACGACCAGAACAACCAGTCACTATGATGCGCACTGACCAACAGGGAGCAGACGGTCAATGCAGGAGCTGCTCCCTGGGGGTCAGTGCGCTCCCACAGGGTGAGCACGGCTCATCCAGAAGCTGGGCTTATGACTGGCGAGGCACCGGTGGCAGGAGCCTCTCCCGCCTCCACAGCAGAGCTAAGGAGCAGCGAGCAGGCAGGCGTTAAGGAGCCAGGGGTCTCGGACTGCAAGAGGGATGCCCACCTCCACGAATTTTGTGCACTGGGCCTCTAGTTTTGTAACGCAAGTTTATATTTTAGAATAATTTTAGATTTATGAGAGAAAATGTGTGCAGTAACTATAAAAAATTAACATAATTGTAAATGGGTGGTAGGTTGTTAGAGAAGCGAGAAAGAACGGGTGAAGCTTTGGAAAGGAATAAAAAATGTACAGGCAATATATGGTTCCCATACCCAGACATTCTGATTTGCTTTGGGATAGGGCCAAGGCATTGACATTTACACAGACATGATCTAGGTAATTCCAGTATGACCAGTAGTGAGAAAGGGGAGATAAAAAGCAAGTTCATGATTCATAGTTTTTGTTTTCCTTGAGGAGCAATGGGATTGGGAAGACTAGTTGGATGACCATATAGCTTTGAGGATCCTTTGAAACCAGAATACCCAACTTCTTAGTGAGGAATCTATAGAGTTAAACCATTTTCTGCCCCAATACTCAGCAACTTAGGAGCAAGAACACCTTCCTTAGTGGTCAACATGTTTGGCTTATGGCGTAAAGGGGGTTAGGCAGGTGCTTTGAGAGGGCTAGTGAGACAGTATTACTATTTGAAATGTGTGGTATGGGTTCAAAGTTGGATAGGGGATCAAAGGAAGCCAGGGAACAGCTGATAAATTAGGTGTGAAAGAATTAAGTTCTATTTTAATGAGAGTGAAGAACAGATTTTGTGTAAAAATAGGATGGGGTTGAAAATTAAGAAGATATCATACAGGGTTACTTAATAAATAACTTGTAAGTAATTTACTGAAGTATAATATAGGTGATTGTTGATGTAGAGAAACTTATGGGGCTGTGGTAAGGTCTAGATTAAATCATGTGTGCTGAAATTGTTCAGGGTGATAATGGAGTTGGAGAGGAAGCAAGTTAAGTGAGCTGATAGAGGGATACCTTGGAGTTTGTTAGATGAGGATGATGCATTGATATTATAGAGTCATAGAAATGTCACAGGAAGATTTGTTAAATGATTGTGGGTGAGCAGTGTTCTGAGATATACTGTTATGAAGCCAAGAGAGTACTGTGACCCATAGGGAAGTTGGCAGAGTAGATCAAAGAGATCTCAACTAAGTAAAGGTAAAGTGTTGAGAAAAATTATTCAATTATATTAACATGAATTAAATTTAGCCTCAAAGGGAGTTGTAGATTCATTGAAAGAGACATCCTATCATAAGCAGTCATTTTTTTTTAACATGAATTAAATTCTTGGTTCTTCTGTGTCAATGAAATTTTGGGCCATTTTTTATAAAACTGCTATAATTTTTATAATTCTGTAGAATTATAAATTTGTAAAAAGTTATAGTTATAATTTTAAAATGTTTGTGCTTTCATTTGTGAGACTTTCTGCTTTCTCTTTAAGATATTTTCTTCTAAAGTTAATGCACACTTAGATTCTTCAGTTGCTTTAGGCTGATGAATGAGCTGTTGGCTTCCTTGTGAGCCCTCTGAGCAAATCATGCTGCTCTTCCTTCACACAGTCAGTTTATTCACAAATTTCAGAATTCAATTCTCACCTTCTTCAGTGCTAACATTGAACTCCTGGGCCAAATAAAGTTGTTAATTAAGACTACTCAATACAATTCTCACCTCCCTCCCCTAAGTGTTAACTCCAACTTCCTTTATCAAATTGTATCAAAGGGAATATTACCCATAATTGCTAAATCTTTTAAATGTATTCTACCACAAAGTTACTCATCTCTTACAGAAGTCACAAAAAATTCTAAGAACAAAATATTCTCTTCTAAGGTTATTACTATGGATCACTAAGTATAAGAAGAAAACATCCAGATGAAGGAAAATAAAAATGTACATGTAGAGTCATGCAGGATGCGTGTATAACCAAAGTTTTGTGATGTCTTGGAGATTAATATATTATTAGACTCAAAAGAAATGAAAATTTTGATGATTAAAAAGATATTTTATAAGTGAGTGGAATAAATTGTTACATTTACATATTAAATGTTAAGTGGCTAACATCCATCTCATTTGATGAAATAAAATTATTGTTTGCTATGTGTAAACTATTAGAGTTATATGTTGTCATATATATTAATATGTGATACATATGAAAAAAAAATATATATATACACATACTGTGGCCTGGTGCACAGATTCGTCCACATTGAAAGGAAATTAATTAGAAGAAATATTTTAATATCTCTATTTGCCCTTTCTCTATAATAGAAGTGTCAATTAAATTCATGATTGACAATGACAGATTGAAACACACACACACATGCAATTGGTGCCCACGAGAGCTTTATATGTATCATGCATTGATTGGCTTCCTCCTGCACGTCCCCTACTGGGGATCAAGCCCAAAACCTAGGCATGTGCCCTTGACCAGAATTGAACCTGGGCCCTTCAGTCCACAGGCTGACACTCTCTCCACTGAGCCAAACCAGCTAGGGCTTAACGTTTATTTTTAAATTGCCTTAAATTGCCAGTGCGCGCCATATGTACCTGCAGGTCAGTTGGACGTACATACCGTATTCGCCGGCGTATAAGACGACTGGGCGTATACGACAACCCCCTAACATTTCCACTCAAAATACAGAGTTTGTTATATACTCTCCGTATAAGACTACCCCCTCTTCCGCCCACCTTCCACACACCAAATAAAAGGTAAAACAATATCAGATTTGATTTTAACATTTTAATTTATATTCAAATGCTTATGACATGCAGGAAAACTGTCACAAGGCTGTATGTAATCAAACATACACATAAAACAGTGCAAGTTTATTACCGGTAAACATACCGGTAATAAAGAAAACACACTCTATAGACTGGTACCGTAGATGCTTCTCAGGAACACAGGCAAGCAGCCCACAACCTAGAGGGTCTGTCAATGATAGAAGTAAGATAACAAATAGAGGGAGAGAGCAAGTGCCGGGCAAGTCCCTAGCAAGTTTGCTGGCGTGACAGTTTCACCTTAAAAGCCTTCAAACTCCTCTTCATCATCTGATATTAAAAGTTCATCAACGACATCTTGGTGCCATGATAGGGATGATAGGGGTTTGACTGGTCGACATTTTCTATGCTGTACTGTACAATGGGGCAGTATTGTGGTTGGCTGTTGGCTGTATACAAAGCCTGATTTGATTGGTCCCTGCTCCCTGTTTGCCCGCCCTGTCACTATAGCAGTCTGGTCCACCCTTGCATCAGCATCTCCCTGGGACCTCACTAGTGCGCAAGTGCGAGCTCTTCAACATTCTAACAGGCACCATGATAGTGCAAAATCGCGAATCTTCAATGCATATGTAAAGAAATATACGGTAACCCGAATTTACCACACTCGCAAAATCGCACACAGCCGACCATACACCCAGTATGATAGCGCAAAATCGCGAATCGCGATACCATACTGGGTGTATGGTTGGCTGTGTGCGATTTTGCGAGTGGGGTAAAATCGCATAACAGCAAAATCGCATAACAGCCGAGCATACACCCAGCAGCGCTGCTGATGCCTGAACGGTATGTGGAATGAAGTGGGCGGGCATCGGGAGGCCACTATGGCACGGGGCAAGCACTATGGGCAGTCTATCGGAAGTGTACCTGGCGTATAAGACGACCCCCCACTTGGAGGCATATTTTTCAGGGCCAAAAAATCGTCTTATACGCCGGCAAATACGGTATGTACGGTCTGTCACTTAGCCTTTTATATATAACTAGAGGCCTGGTGCATGAAAATTCATGCATTTGGGGTAGGGGGGGATCCCTCAGCCTGGCCTGCACCCTCTTGCAGTCCAGGAGCCCTCAGGAGCTTAAGCCGCAGTCTGGCCTCCCTCTGAGGGAGGCGACTGACTGGCTGATCAGGGGATAGTGCCTGCCAGAGTGGCTGGTCACCGCCCCCAATCGTTATCTTATCCCTCTGCCCGTCCCCTTCCTCTGCCCACTGGCATCCGCCTTGGTTGGCCTGGTGCCGTCCACTCACTGGCCCTGCCCCCAGCAGACCTGTCATTCCGCCTTTTGGTCACTTTGCATATTAAGCTTTTATTATATAGGATAGATAGACTAGAAGCCCAGTGCATGAAATTCGTGCACTTGGGGAGGGTCCCTCAGCCCTGCCTGGGCCCTCTCGCAATCTGGGAGCTCTCGGGGGATGTCTGACTGCCAGCTTAGGCCTGCTCCCCATGGACATCCTCAGTGCTGCCGCGGAGGCGTGAGCCTGGCTTCTGGGTGAGCGGTGCTCCCCC
>NW_006283588.1:2489186-2499429 GCF_000327345.1 Myotis davidii
TATGTGTGTATATATATATTTAATACTATAAAGGTTAGGTCTGAAAAAATTCATTTTATAGATGAGAACCTCAAAGCTGAGAGATATGATTTACCCAGTCACACAGCTAATACCTGTCAGGGTTGGGATTTGTGGCTCTGGAGCTAATAGAGTTTAATGCTTTTTTAAAGTGTACACATTTATCATTGCCTTTATCCTGTGAACTGTAATTTGCATTTTGCTTTTGTGTTTCCAATTAAGATTACTAATTTTTTAGGGCAGGAATCCATCGCTAGCATTTATTAAACTCATTAGATCATGAAACGCTTTTATTCAGGGTAACATCTCATAACAGGAACGGGCACGTTGGAGATAGCTGGCCAAAGCTGCGCAGAAAGAGCTATCAGCCTTTTGTTTCATTAAAGCGAGGTCACGTCTCTTATGAGATTAGATTTTAAAGTGAGCACAGAAGGTGAAAATTGTGTATAGATAAAATTACCCTTGTACATCACTTAATGCTCTTGTAAGTGCTTGGTAAATGGTTTGGGGACTAAGTCCTTATCATTTCCTCTGTTTCTTAGATAATATTTCTCTATGGCCTTAATTATTGTCACCCTAATATGCTTGACTACAAGAACAAAAGGTTTCACTTCCTTGTCAAAGACTGGCAAACCCTCATGGTATTCACACATTTTTTGCCTGGTTTGGCTAATACATAAGAACTGTTTCAAGCTTGATTGAATCCAAGAGCAGTTTAATTTAAAGGGTTTTCTAGGGTTATTGCTGAGCTCAATCTAGTTTATTATTTTTTAAGTTAAGGCATATGCTATAACTTAACCATATTAAATTTCTTCCTTGGTGTTTCTTGCTGAGAGTGGATAACCCCAACTCTTTTCAGTGACCTTTCAGTTGTCTGTGTTCCTTGGTAGCAGTCTCTGAGCTCTTTCTGTTTTCTATATTATTGGTATATTAAGTCCAGCATTAGTCCCCTATCTTAATTTCAAACTATAGAAAATTGAAACAGTAGTGCAAGGACACAGTCTACCTTTTACCAAGATTTACGAATTATTAACATTTTGACACATTTGATTTTGCTCTTCTAAGTATACGTCAAACATGAGTCACATATCAGCAAATGTACATATAATTATTGGACGTCATGAAATATACCTGCTACGTACTGAAGTATGCATCTATTAAGAAAAGGGAATTCTTACCTTACCATTATTATTTTTAAGTGAATTGACTTATTTCAATAAAATCTTACTGTATTGTCCATATTTAAATTTTATATTTGTCTCCAAATATTTTTTATAGCCTTTTCCTCCTATTTGGGATGTTGTCAAAGTTCATAAATTGCACTTGAATGTTATACTTCTTTATTTTCTTTTCACTTTTAAAATTCTTGTTTTAAAAAAGAATCCAGGCCAGTTCCCTGGTTTGGTGTCCCATGCTCTGGATCTGTCTGTTCTTTGTTTCCTTGTGATTAAATGCAGTTATTACTTTTTGCAGGAGTCCTATTGCAATTATTTGTGTACTTATTGCATCATCTCAGGAGGCACCTAATGTTAGGTTCTTCAAATGCCAGTGATGAAATCTATCGCCTCATTAGGGTGACGATCTCCACATTTTGTGTTGTTTAAACATGTCCTTTTTCCCGTGTAATAATTGGGGAGGGGGCTACTTTGAGATCTTGTAATTATCCTGTTTCTTAGTGCCGTTTCACCCAGCGATTGTAGCATCTGTTTATAATCTTTGCCTAAATTTACTACTGGTGATTGTGAAGTGATTTGTTTTTTAAATTCTGTCGGTCCTTCTATATTAATTCCTTGAGCTGCTCAAAAGAGGAAAGAGAGGTGAGGGTAAAACTCACTTTTATAGGTATAGTATCTCAAAGGTTCTTATTTTATTCACTAATTCATTACTATGGTTCTTCTTCTTCATTGTTCAATTTACCCTAAATTTGACCTGCATGATGCTTCTCTATTGGTCTTTGCTTTCTGGCTTAACCAGATACTCTAAGCCTGCTTTATAGTTTATCTGCAACAGTGACATCTTAGTTGGGAATGGTGTTGACAGTGGTAGATGCCAGTAGTAGCCATGAGTGGAGTCATAGGGTAGTATAGTCAGTTTGCTAGAAATGGATGGGGACAATCCCTGAGTAATATGGTCTCCTCCACAAAGTAAACAGGCCAAGTTCTGGTAAGAGTCCCAAGTCCAGTTTGCACTGCATCTTCTGCTTGAAATTGTACTCAGTTCCAGGTGGGTGCCTTGCAGTGTTAATTACAGTGGTGGAGTCAGGTCGCAGTAGTGGTGATTTGTGTCTATGACTCTGTTTCTATTCTGCTTGTTCATTGTTTGTAGATATGTATTGATAGATATGTATACATTGCCATGTTATTATTTATAGTTTGATCTGCTTTTCTTCATAAATAAGACCATTTAACATTTCATATGATACTGGTTTGGTTGTGATGAACTCTTTTAGCTTTTTCTTGTCTGGGAAGGTCTTTATCTGTCTTTTTATTCTAAATTTGCAGGGTAGAGTAATCTTGGTTGTAGGTCGGAGGAAAATATAGATGCATAGGAAATACAGAGCATAATGAGCACAACCAACCTCTTGAATTTATCTTACCAAGTTGTGAATTAAACAGTCTATTGCAGTATGATAGGGAACCGTTGATTTCTCGGCTCTTCAGAGGCATTGGGTCTATTTACTAGTAATATATTCCATTGTATTCAGTAGGGTCCTGGGCATGTGTCGCACAACCAGAGAGAAATCACTCAGTTAAAATCTTCCTGTAGGGTGCTATTTGCAGCTAGTTAGTTTGTTTTTTTCTTCAGGACCATAATTAATAGGTGGTTCTGCTCACACTAGATCTCTCTTTATATCTATCACTGTCTATAGAAATTGATTAATGTGGGGTTTCATGAAGACATATTTTGGACTTACCATGCAATATGTATTTATATACATATATACTTCATTATAAAATATGAGTATAAAAAGGATACTTTGGGACTTTTGATATAAATCTGTTATCTTATAGGGCATTAAAGATAAAAATTAATGTCATGGGGAATATATTAAATATATGCAGCTACAGATGAGTTCTTTTTAGTTTTACATAACCTTTAAAATGATTATAATATAAAAAGTTATAGCATTTAGATTAAATGATTTTTTATTCCTTCTTCCCATAATAAAAATGGAGATGATTTTCTAGAACAAATTGATCAGAACTGTGGACCTGCAGTCATTGCTTAAACCTTCCCTAATGTTTCGGTGCAACTTGACTGCCCTCTTCAGGTTGCATGTGAACATGTTAGAACAATTTACTGAAGTAATAAAATTAGGCCTAATAATCCTGTGAATTCCCAAAACAGAAAATATTTGTTTTAATTAACAATGTTGGAAATATACTTACTTGACTGAAACATGGGGAGCATTTGTGATTTTCAGATTTCAGTTTAAATGCAGTGAAGTTTGAAGTGTGCTAATAAGCCTAGTGAAGCCTCACTTTGCTCGTTCTGACGTCCAAGCTGACACCAACGTCTGCAAGAATCCACTGAATTTCTTATTTGTCGTTAGTTAGGATTATTCTGTCCCCTACTGGTCAGTAAGAAATTGGACTGAGGGGATAAGTGTAATGGAGTTAAGTTTAGAAAACAGAGTTTATGTTATTGGGGCACATTCTTTCTAATCAGTCTTCTATACTCTGAATAGATTTCATCAACATGAAATTCGTATTTCTCAGGCTCAATGAATTGTTTTTAATGACAAACAAATCTGTTCAGTGACCATATTGCTAGTAGGTCCATGGGGCTTGCTTCTGTTACACCCAACAGAAGGAAGCCCCCATTTTCCTTGTCAATATTCAGTTTTCTCTAAGTATTTTATTTGTGTTGAAAATTAGCTTGGCTCCCCTAAATTCTCTATTCAAGGTAGATATATTCCTAAGTAGAGAAACTTGTGTAGAAAATTTTTGCTGGTTACTTTGGTGCTCTAGTTTCTAAAGGAGAATATGGCCAGGTCAGGGGGAGGACCTGTGGGGGGTTGGTGGGCCGGCCCCGCCTCCTGGTTGAACTCCAGGTCAAGGGGACAATTTGCATATTAGCCTTTTATTGTATAGGATTCCGAGTGGTTTCCAAACATTTATTTTCTCTCCCTCCAATACATTATACACACTGTTGCCAGATACAGCTTTCCTCATTAGCATTTTGCATAATCCCCTTCATTCAAAGCACTCCTCATTGTTCACTGTTTACAGAATGAGGTCAAGGTCCTATTTATCTCTCCACCAGAAGAGAGCTTCCAGTCTTTTATTTTCTAACAGTGAACACTAATACATATTTCAGACGTGGTGGTCTTTGTTTACACTAATTCTGTTACCTTAATATGCTTTCTGTCCTTATAATTTTAGTCCCTCCATTCTTTTGAGTAGTTTTACATTTTATATTCACCTTGTTCAACTGCCCAAGTCCTCCTCTCTATTTCACATAGCACCTCTGATTTGCAACCTTTTAAAATATCTGTATCATATTTATGTATTAGTGTGTGTCTATTCCTTTCTCTAACAAGCTTCTTACAGGTGGGGACCTGAGATATACTTCTTTATTATTGCAGCATATATTAAAATGCTGAATAAATAGCACTGATAATTAAGATCTAGATTCTGTATTTGCATATGACATTGACATGAAGAACGTGATTGATAGTCATTACAACCTTTTAAGTCATGACCACTGGTCTTGACAAAGAGCATTTATTTGTGATGGTACATAGATTTAAAGTGTTTATTTTTTTCTCTCTAAGACCACCAATAAAGTAAAGCAAATTAGTCTTACAAGAGACATTATTGTGGGACTTAAATCTGACTAAGTGGACTTTAGTCAGACTCTCCAGAGTTCAGAGTCTCTAATGATTCATTAGCTTTAGGGTATAAATGATATATTGACTATTCAGGAAAGTATATTATTCACCATCACCATCATCAAACCTTTATTAAATGCCTATTTTGTACTGGGTCCCAGCCATTTAACAATCAATGTGTAAACATAATATGCATAATATGATACAGATACATGCTTAAAATAAGTAGCACTGCACAGTAACAGAATTTTCATTTCAGACAGTTACCTGAACAAGTATGGTATGGGTAGAGACGGGAATGACTTCTGAAGGAGAGGCAGCTTTAAAAGAAGTGAGGGCGTTCCACAAAGGATTTAATCCTTAAAGAATGAGCATGGGTGTCACACAGCAGAGAGGCCCTTTGAGTATGGTATGTTCATAGAGACATAGATAGTAGACGTGAGCTGTGCCCCGGGAATGGAGGATCTTGTCTTCTACTTTGCCTCCCGTCTTTATGATGCAGGTGTTGGGACACTTTCAGGATTTGGGAACAGATGATAGATTGATCATTGAGAAGTGAAGCTGAAAAAGTGGATGATACAGAGTTTGAAGGCAAAGTGAAGTCATTCTCTTTGACTCATCAATATTCCTTATCACATTTTATTATTTTCCTCAGAGTACTTGGGATTATATGAAATTTTGTGTTTCCTTTTCTCACTGGCATTTTTTTCTCCCTGAGATCAGGGACCTTGCACATATTATTCACTCCTGCATCAGCTGACAGGTTGTTGGCACTGCTGTGTATTTGTGGACTGAATTAACGAGTGCATGAATGTATGCTTAGTAGAGTCCAGGTCTGTGTTAGGTTCAAACCTTATGAGGAAAAGAAATTGAACATTATCTCTGTTTTATGTAATTCCATTAGATACTATACACAGATGTTGAATACTAAAATTTGATTCTCCCTGAGTATTTTTTCAGAACAAAGCATTTTCATTTCTTAGAATATCATAAAAAATGCCATTTTTGCTGATTTGCTATTTCCCTAAGTTATATTTTAAAAGAAAAATTATTTTGGTGTAAAATTATATAGTTTTTTTTTTTACTATAATTCCATTCTTCTAATGATTTTTTTAAGGTAGCATTGGTCTCTTAAAGGTTTATTAGTATGCAAAGAGGCTCAGACCTACTCCATTGTCAGGGTCAAGTCACTGTATGGTTATTATACATTTTTTCTTTGAAAATCAGTGATGAGTACTTACCAGTAATATTTTATGTATTCCACGTGACACAAAAATCAGATCAGATTTTAGGGCACCTGTTGCTTTTAGCTCATTTTTATTTTAGTGTTGGAAGAGGAGGGAGGCCCTGTTTTATGTGGAGTGAGAGAGACTGTAGGCTGTGCATTCCTCCAGTAGAAAGAGGTGTTCTCATTCATACCCAGCATCAGTTGCCAGCATCTGAAGTGCTTTCCTTCTGCAGGCTTCTGGGCTTGGTTCCTGCTCTCTGAACTGTCCATTCTCTAGCTTTCAGTCCTTGAGATTTGAGATTTACTGTCACTTCATGTGAGCAACCTTTTATGACCATACCATGTAAGTAGGTCCTCCTTATTTCCTGTAATATCATTCACTGCATTTTCTCCTCAGTGGATATTTTAGCTTTCAATTATTTGTATGTATTTTATTTTGGTTGTTTATTATGTCTTCCCACTAAAAAAACCAACTCTTTGAGAGCAGACCTTGAAGATTAGCTCACTTCCTGCTTTCAGGTGCTCAGTAAATACTTTTTTAGTGAATTACAATTAAATCTTTTTTTAAAAAATATATTTTATTGATTTTTTGTTTTTTTTTTACAGAGAGGAAGGGAGAGGGATAGAGAGTTAGAAACATTGATGAGAGAGAAACATCGATCAGCTGCCTCCTGCACACCCTCTACTGGGGATGTGCCCGCACCCAAGGTACATGCCCTTGACGGGAATCGAACCTGGGACCCTTCAGTCTGCAGGCCGAGGCTCTATCCACTGAGCCAAACCAGTTAGTACAATTGAATCTTATTTAACAACTGAAACTATAAAAGTTTGTAACTATTTTCATTGTACATATTCTAAAAATATACTGTATAATTTTCTGCCTACTGATTACAATGCAGTCCTAAGCTAATCATTACAATGGTTAATTTTTAGACTATGCTCTAATACAATGATGCCCTTACGGTAAATGACCTCAGATTATAGCCCTGTTCATATGTAGCCATTTTAAATATATATTTTAATCACAGAATTACTATGTGCTCCTTTAATGGAAAAAGGGCCTACAATGAACAACTACATTCCCTAGCCCTTGTGCTCATCTGCAGTCTTGGCCACAGGCAATCACTAGTATCCCTTTGTATTTCCTTCTGGCGATTTATTTCATATCTCTAAAAGTTATTCTTATAACAGTATTTCATAGTACTCATATTAATTTCCTGACAGACTTGATCTTTACATTTCTTGCTGTGATGGGTGAGGATTTAACTCATTTCACCCCTTATCATTTTTGTAGCTTTTTATTTTTTTTACTATTATATTCTTCCTTTCTTGTCCATTAACTATAAGTGATATCTCTTGATTCCTTCATAACATGAAGATTAGCAGGTGCACCCTTTCCCATCACCTCCCCTTCTTCCCTTTTATCTACCAAGTTGTGATCACTGTACTTACATGTTGTCATAGTTGATAGCATTTACTTTCTGTACTGTAACTGTAATTATGTCTGTACTCTGTGTATAGGTTTATTTAGAAAGTTGAAAGGTAATAGGCAGCATTTATATTATTTGTACAAAAGTAGCATTGTCTGCAAAGTAGTAGGTTATGATTAGGGTTCCTTTTCTACAGCACCATTGTTTATGTCCCCTGTTCCACTGAAAAGAAATTGTTCAAAATAATTAACCTTTTTTCATCAGTTAATCAAAATTATGATGCATTTTAATTTGCTTTACATTTAGATCTTACCTTTTTTAAAAATATATATATATATTCCTGCACACCCCCTATTGGGGATGTGCCTGCAACCCAGGTACATGCCCTTGACCGGAATCGAACCTGGGACCCTTCCGTCCGCAGGCCGATGCTCCATCCACTGAGCCAAACCGGTTTCGGCATTTAGATCTTACCTTTTATGTTCATTCCACTGTTGTTTTTCTTGTTGTGGGACCAAATGTCTTACTATAGTATTAGTATCTTCCAACTCTTTCTGATTCTAATGATTGCTTAGAATCTATTCTCTTCATCTTGAAGGCCAAGTAAAGGCCTGTTCTAATTTGTACTTCAGAGCCTTCTTATGTATCTTCCACTCTTCCTACCTGACCGTACTTCTAGCTGCTCTATTCCCTACCTTTTAGAGCTTCTGACATAGTCTCAGGCTTTCTTCTTTTCTTTTTATTCATGTTACATTTTTATCAATTATATGCTAAGGTGATCTCACATTTCTTAGATTCCTTAGAACATATTTATTTCAAACTTAATTATTTTGATATAGAATTTAAGATTGAAAAAAAACATGCCCTCAGAACTTTGAAGGAATTGTCCTGTTATCTAGTGTTGCTAATAACCAGTCCAATCCCATTCTCGTTGGTAGCCTTTGTTACATATGTTTTTATTTTGAAAAGTTTTAGAATCTTTTATCCATAATATTCTGAAATGTCATAATATATATAGGTGTTTGTCTTTTCTTATCCCTCTTACTCAGAACCTGGGAAATAATTTTAATTTGAAGACTTAGTCTCCTTGAATTGTGTTATGTCTCCAGAAATATTCCCTTTAATTTGTCTCTCTTTTCACTCTCGGCCTCTTTCTGCTTGAAAATTGTCTTTACTGGATTAAATCTCTAGGTTCCTTCCTCTCCCTATCCTCAATAGAGTCCACCTGTGTCACTTTTTGTTCTGTGAATTTTACTGATCTCCATCTTCTGATATTGGTATTTAGGTTGAACAGTCATATTTAAAATTTGTAAGTGCTCTCTTATTTTCTTTGTTCCCTCTTTACATTATATTGTTCTTTGTGTGTGTGACTACAGTTGGGAGAACAGTCTGCAGTGGGCTCCAGCATCCTTGCATGTTCTCACTACATAGACCAATAATTCAAAGTGTTGTGTGTGCAGGGACAAGCCTTAAGGAGTAAGCTCATGTCTCCCCTGTTATCACTCGCTATAAAACCAGTAAGTCCCTCAAATTCAGCATTCCTCTCTGGTAGCACTGTCTGTTGTGTGTGCAGGCATCCACAAATATCCTTTTGTGTCACTCTGTGAGGCGTGGGGGCACAGGGAATTGATGCAAATAACATGAAGTAATAATGTCCTTTGTCTCTGACCCAGGAGTCTCATGTGTTCTACCAGCATCCATGAAATAGTCTACAGGCTAGCTTGTTAATTATCGAGATAACATCTCAGACCCTGTCTCTGCTGCTTCTGATCCAGTATTTTCCTAGCTTGGTCATGCACCTCAGTGTCCTTGGAGAGTGTGGCTTTCTCCATCAGAACTTTTACTAGCACATTAACTTGTTTCCAGATATTTTTGAAATCTCTTATCTGCTGCTGACTGTTATTTGAAGGCTTGTTGTTATTGTGAAAGTATACTCTTTTCTTTACTTCCATTTTTAGGAGAGGGACTCCCCAAAACTCCTCTGAGAAATTAGCTACTACTGTATGGCAGAACTCTTTTTATTAACATTTTAGCAATCACTTACTGTCTTATTCAATGACTATGCTTACATCCTTCCAACACCATTTCAGTTTCCATCCCTACACCTAAATATAGAGCTTTATTTTCTGCAAAATCAACAAAATGTCCAATAGAAATTAATTGAAAATAGAAGTAAATATGCTCTTAGAGGGGGCTTGTTTGTGTCATTGGCTTTTTTGTGCCTTTTTTTATTTACTACTTTTAGGTTTGAATGTAAATGCATTTTTAGATAAATGGGATATAAAAAGGTGTTGTATAACTGTTTACAGTTTTAAAGTGTTTTCATGTTTATTGTTTTTCTGTTAAAGTGAATTGCAAATATTCTTAAAAATAGCTTTATGCCTTTTACTAAAAGTTATCAGAAAATTTAAATATATATAGGAGATGCTGCAAAATGATTTTACCCTCTAGACGTCTAGAGTAAGAGTTGTTAACCTTGTTTTTGAAAGTGCCGGGATGAGCTTTGGCCACGCGGTTTTGGTTACAGTTATTATACTCCAGCAGCCAGAAGAAAATATGCCCATGACTCATGTGGCTCTATAGCAGTAAACCTTTATTAATGAACAATAAAACTTGAATTTTATGTAATTTTCACATCATGGTATATTTCACCTTTTTATTTTCTAAGACCAATTAAAAATATAAAATACAGTCTTAGCTTGCTTTTCGTACAAAAACTGGCCACCTCTTTCC
>NW_006283588.1:2499962-2507413 GCF_000327345.1 Myotis davidii
TGCTTGAATACTGATGTTTCTGCTCTGCTCTGCTGTCTTATCAGGCAAGCTAATGAAGAGTATCAAATCCTGGCTAATTCCTGGCGCTATTCATCTGCTTTTTGCAACAAACTCTTCTTCAGTATGGTGGACTATGATGAGGGGACGGATGTTTTTCAACAGGTAAAAGTTATATTTTCGTTTGCTGACATCTTTAATAGAGTCGGTTATAGTCGATACGTTTTGTTTGCCCGATAAATATACCATTTATTAAGTAAGTTAACAAATACAGTGGCAGTTATATTGAATTGTTTGTTTGGATTAAAATACAGCTAATGTTATTTTTATCTTTGAGTAGTGTTTGTCATTAGCAAGTATGGTAAATGCATTTTAACTTGGATTGTGGAGGAAATGTGTTTTGTCAGCATACAATGGCAGTTTACATGCATTAACCTTATTTTGATATTTAATTGTATGTAGTTTAAGGTAATATTGTGCATAAAAGTATGAAATTTTATCAAAAATTCAATGTTTTAATCTTTACTTCTTTCCATATGGCAGATATAGTTTTATAATCAAAATATTAAATATTTTTTGAAAAGTAGACCAAATAATGTCCCTCCCAAAGTCATATGTTGAAGCACTAACCCCAATGTGACCATTTTTTGGAGACAGGGACCTTACAGAGGAAATTAAACATAAAATGAGGTCATAAGGATGGGACCCTAATCCAGTAGGTCCTCATTTAACCCTCATTACCTCCTTAAACTGGTGTCTAAGGAGGACACCACTTCCTGGATCTGGTTGTGAGGAAGACACGAGGAGTATATGTGCACAGAGATAAAGCCATGTGAGGACCATCTTCCAACCAGGAAGACAGGTCTGACTAGCAACAAGTATTCCTGGACTGTGAGGAAATTAGCTTCTGTCATTTAGGCCCCCCCATCTCTGTGTGTTACAGCAACCTGCGCAGATTAATAGGTTGTCATCCAGTCTTCTCCATAGAGCAAGGTACAGAATTGTGGTGTAAGTATGCTAGTTGTCATCAATTTGTGTCATTGTCATTGCTAACATCGAGTACTTATGTTCCAAGGACTCTTTTTAGTGCTTCACGTATATTCTTTCGTTTAGCTTCCCAATGACCCACTGAGAAAGGTATTGTTATCTGTATTTCACAGATCAGGAACTTAAGGTATGGCAAGGTGCAGTCACTTGTTGGAGGTTATAAAGCTAGTGTAATATGGAGCTAGAATTTCAGTGCTGAACTCGTTCCCAGAGTTCCTCTTACCCTGCAGTTATTAATCCTTTATATTTATCACTGTTTGATCGGTGCCTTTCAGATGTAAAACTTCTTGCAGTGCCAGGCATTGATTAGTTTGGGTATCTTGGTCTATTTTATTTTCCTCACATATGACACTTCGGCATAATGCTTTGCCAGGTCATGGGACAGCATTTCGTTTTGTAAGGAGTCTAGTTCACTAACTGTAAAGGGTCATTAGTGAGTTTTTTTGCTTATTTGCTCCGAGATTGATTGATTAATTACTCATCTTTGCCAGTTTCTAGTTGAATAAGATAAACTTCCTCTTTGCCTTGGTCTTTCTTTAGTATTCTTTACTTATTTCTTTCTCCGTAAGCTTATTTTGCAGATATTTATTTTTGTTCATATATTCAATCAAATATTGAGCAATGAATTTCCTTATAAAGGAAAATTACAATACTATAAGAGCCAAATATTTTTTCCTGTGGGTTATAGGTCTCTATAGAATCTCATAATTGTTCTTAGAGGTCATCAGAAAGAAGTGCTCTTCATTTTATACATGACTCCTCTCTACCATACATAGGCAATAGTCATCCAGGTCCAATCTAACTGTTAGAGCAAAAGCTTCAAGCCCAAATGTTTGTCCTGGACAGGCTGTAAACTAAGCCAAGAGAGTAGGTTGGGTTAGTGTCATTTTGTTATGGTATCTTTGTTTATGTACATACTTAGCATATTTAACACATTAGTTCTTCACTTGCACGAGTAAATGTGCTCTCTCCTGTATTTATTTCAACAAAGTCTTTCTTGGTCTTTTAAAAAAATAGATCTTTAATGGAGCCAGATATTTCACTGGTCTCCTAACTACTGTAAGAAATAAAATCAGCTACAGGCCAAGCAGCTGATCCTTGGGCTCACTGTTGAGGAAACAGTGTGGTGTGGTGGGGACTACAGCAAACGGAGGAGACACAGCCCAGCTCCAGGACTGAAGAAATGCAAGCCACATCTAGATGTGGTTTTCAAGAAGAGATCCAAATACAATCTCTCTATCTTTAAAATATCGGCAGCTAATTCAGATGAAACAAAACTGTGAGACCAAGTCAGCCTATTTTTGTGCTGGTACTGACTATAGGCTGCCAGTATGTAACCAGATGGCAGTGTGGTTAGAGATAATCATTGAAATCTTTTATATTATATGCTTTACACTTTAAGTTTGGCATAGATATGAGAGCTGAAGTCAAGATTGTTTTAAATTGCAAAATTTCCTCAGGCCAATTTTGATTCAGCAGAATTACGAATATAGAACCGCTTTGTCTTTTCCAAAACCTAGCCCCTGGCTTAGCAATGAGTTTTCATGTTTAAATGCAGAAATGCATAAAAGTTATAGCAGTTAATGATTTTTATGGGTAATTATAATCCACACAAAAACAGAATTATATATTTTGTTTGACATGAGAACCACTAAAAGATTTTTAATGCTTATGTTTCTTTTTCTCATCGATTATTGAGTCACATTTTGTTGAAGTACTTTCTCTAAACTGATGCTTTAAAGCACTGTCAGCAGTATTGTAGTGTTGGAATACAATATTAATAAGTGCAGAAATTTGGCAATTCTTGGCACACCGGGTTCTTGCTGGGCAAGTAACTTCAATTATATGTGATTCCCGTGCAATGGCTGGGCTAAGTGCCTGACAACAGGCCACGGAGTATGAATATGGTGTGTTAGGAGGAGCTCTGCACTAGAAATCAGGCCTGTGTTGTAACCTGCTTTATTGTTGCCTTGGGGAATTTGTACATTTTAATTAAGATGAAAACTTTGAATTATATGATTTTTTTTAACTCTGAAATTCTAGGATGTTAAGCCTTAGTTTGGGTTTTGTGATTGTTCCACTGCCAGGAATTTCTTCCTTGAAATCGCATATTTCCACGTGTATTTCCAGGCTGTAGCTATCTCTTGTGCATCTCTCTGTCAGGGAAACACACGTGAACACAGTCAGGAGTGGGAGAAAACGGGGAAGAAAGGAACCTGTGACTGTGTTTTGTTCCACTTAACAGACATTAAATGTCCACAACGTGCATCCCACTGCTGGCTCTTTACCTCAGTGTGAACCGTGATCTATGGGCAGTGCTTATCTACAGTTCAAGTCATGGCCCAAAATCCCTTGGCTTTTAATTTGTGACATTTTCCATAATTCCTGGGCAGCAAGAATTTAATCTATATATATTCTTGCAGTTTGCTTCTCAATGCAAATTCATCTAACATTTGTTTTTAGATATTTTATTGTTAATAAGCACCATTTATACTGTACTAGTATTTTACTCAGTACACTTTTCAAATAGAAATTGCCTTTAGAAAATAATAATGAGATATAACCATTTTTAAGACAGTTGAATTAATAGAGAAGTTAAACAGAAAAAGACTATCATTGTGGATTTCTGCTTCAGTCTGGTAAATTCAGATTGTTTAGAGCAAAAATGTTGGCTTCTGTGACAATCATCAGCATTTTTTAAGTTTAATAGAGAAGTCAATCTACTTATAATTTGTTTGAAATTAATTCCATAATCTCTCTATATAAAAGCCTAAGTGACCTTCCAACCAGTAGCTATAATGGGCAGTGACCACCAGGGGGCAGGAGCTACGGTGACTTGGCAGCTATGGTTTTCAGATGAAGCGCCTGGAACCAGAGAGGAGGAAGCCCGATTCCGGGGTGCATCACCTGAGAACTGCCCTCTCGCAATCCAGGATCCCTCAGGAAATGTTGGAGAGCTGGTTTTGGTCCAATCCCCGTAGGCCAGGCCATGCACCAGGCCTCTAGTATATTTATTTTGTTCATCGAATGCCAGTACTTTTTCTCAAGTCGAATAGTCCATGCACTGCCAAATTGCAATATTTCTATTTTACACTTTGAATTACTTCATATTTTACTCTAATTATAGAATTTAAGGTAGGAAAAGAATGAAATAGCTGATAGAATATGAATGATGCCTGTTGAATGTGGAGGTTCAGCACACAGCCTAATTTATAAGTTCTTTTTACTCAGGAGTGCATTAAGGTGAATAAAATAGTAATTAAGTTCTGGAAAGCCACTGGGTTTTCGAATAAATGCTATCTTTCCCAAAACTCATGGAGGAAAAAACATGAGCTGTTAGATAAACGCTATATGAAGATGTTATATTTAATTTTATTTTCCGTCTTATAGCTCAACATGAACTCTGCTCCTACATTCATGCATTTCCCTCCAAAAGGCAGACCCAAGAGAGCTGATACTTTTGACCTTCAAAGAATCGGATTTGCAGCTGAACAGCTCGCAAAGTGGATTGCTGACAGAACGGATGTTCATGTATGTATTTCTCCTCCACAGTGTTAAATAATAGGCTAATTAGCTTGGTTTGTTAGGGCATGTAATAAGGCCACAGGACTTTTAAAATTTCCCTATGCAGCATTTTTCCTTACTTAGAGAAAACTGTCTGATAACTATAAGCTATAAATTAGGTGAATTTAAAATATCATTATTCTAAAAATCATTTAAGAACTATTAAACTGTATGTGAGGCAAAAAGTAATTTCGGAGGCTAAAAATATACTGAATATTACTCAGTGGTATTAATAATTTCTAAATAAAAAGCTAGATGTATAATTTTTATCTATTATTTGGGCAGGTACAAAGGCAATAACACCTTTTCATGAGCCATGTGAGAAAATGCCACACACAAACCGTTCTTGGCACTGGAAGGTGGTGTAACTATTCTATGTCATATCTTTATTTTATGTCATTTACCTTAAGGAAATAATCGAGGATGATTTAAACCTGCAATCACCAATCTTTCGGACCTCATGGACCACCAGTGGTCCGCAGACCATGGGTTGGAGACCACTGATAAACTACTTAGCCATAAACATTTTTTTAAAAGAGGAAATCACTGTATAAGTTACAGGCATACAGTTTTATAATACATCACTTGTATATTGCATTGTGTGCACACCATCCAAAATCTAGTCTCCTTCTGTCACCTTATGTATGACCCTTCCCTTCTGGTAACCACCATGCTATTGTCTGAGTCATGAGTTTGTTCCTTTATTTTATATCGCACATATGAATAAAATCCTATGGTTCTTGTCCTTTCCACCTGACATACTTGCCATAATATACTCGAGATCCATCTGTTTGTTGCAAATGGCATTATTTAATCCTTTCTATGACTGAATAGTGCTCCGTTTATAAATGTACCGCATCCAGTCATCAGTTGAAGGACACTTAGGTTATTTCCATGGCTTTGCTGTTGTGAATAACGCTGCAATGAATATGGGTATGTATATCTCTATAGATAAAGTGTTTTCAAATTTTTTCAGGTAGATACCCAGAAGAGGGATTGCTGGGTCGTATGGTAACTTGATTCTTATTTTAGGAACCTCTGGACTATTTTCCATAGAGGCTGCACCAGCTTACACTCCTACCAGCCCCCTTTCTCTACATCATTTCCAACACTTACTTCTTGTCTTGAGAATGGTCATTCCAGCAGTCATTCTGTAAAGTGGTATCTCATTGTAGTTTTAATTTTTATTTCCCTTGTAGCTATTGAAGTTAAGCATCTTTTCATATATTTGTATGTCTTTGTGGGGAAAGTGTGTATTCAGGTCCTCTGAACATAGTTTTATTGGATGGGTTGTTTGGTGTTAAGCTGTATGAATTCTTTATATATTTTAGAGATTAGACTCTTATCGGAGGTATCGTTTGCAAGTATCTTCTCCCTTTTGGTTTGTTGCCTTATTTAGTTGATGGTTTCTGTTGCTGTGCAGAGATTTTTTAATTTGATTTAGTCCCATTCGTGAATTTTTGCCTCTATTTCCCTTGCTTTGAAGTTCACAAAAACCCCTTTGAGACCAAGGTGTGTAAGTTTAGTACCAATGTTTTTTTCCTATGTGTTTTATTGTTGCAGGTCTTATTTATTTTTTCAGTTTGGTGTAAGCATTCTAGTTTTATTCTTTTGCATGTGGCTTTCCATTCTTCATTGTATGTTTTCGCCTCCATTATCAAAACATTTTTTTGTCCATGTATTTGTGGGTTTATCTCAGTTTTGTTCCTTGTTCTTTTTCTGCCAAAACTATGCTGTTTTGATTATTGTAGGTTTATGGTAAAATTTGAGGTCAGAGAGTGTGATACCTCCAGCTGATCTATTTCAGGCTCATCTTGCATCTGCCTACCTCCCCTACCCAGCACTCAGTTAGCCATTTCTCCTAGGAGCCTTGTTTTCTTTTAGTGGTGAATGTTAGTAGAACCAAGACCTATACATACTGTGAAATCATGAGTTCATACCAATTACAGTGGGGCCTTGACTTACGAGTGTCCCGACTAACGTGTTTTTCGAGATACGAGCCGTCTCTCAGCCGATTTTTTGCTTTGAGTTGAGAGCTAAAATTTGGGTTACAAGCCAGCTTCAGATACCCCACCGCTAGTTGGCGCAGCGAACGTCACAGTGAACGCCACAGTTATGAGCTCCATCACAGAACGAATTAAATTAGTAAGTCAAGGCCCCACTGTAGGTCTACTTATGAAAAATAGTCTTGATGTTCATTAAAGCACAATCATGAAAGTGAAAAGACAGCCCATTCCACAGAATGGAAGAAAATATTTGAAAATCATTTTTCTTAGAAGGGACTTACGCCTATTAAACAAGGCTCTTACAACTCAGTAACATACAGATCACTTAAACAGTGGGTAAAGGATCTGAATAAACATTTCTGCAAGGAAAATATACAAATGTCCAATAAGCACGTGAAAAGATGGCTTGTCATCACGGCACTGCAATTCAAACTCACAATGAGATACCCATTCACCCCCACAAAGGTGGCTAAATCATTAAGATATAAATGTTGGTAAGTGGAGAATTGGAACCCTCATACACCACTAGTGGGAATGCAAAATAGCACAGCCACTTTTGAAAACAGTTTCTCAAACTATTAACCATAGTTACCACATGACCCAGTAATTCTGCTTTTACATGTACTATACCTAAGAGAAATGTAAACATATGCCCACACAAAAAATTGTACAAGAATGTTTATAGCAGCATTATTCATAATATCTATCAACTGGTTAATGAATAAGTAAAATGTGGTATACACATACAATGGAGTATTCACCCTTAAATGAAATATGGACACATGCTACAACAAGGGTGAACCTTGAAAACGTTACGCTAAGTGAAAGAAACCAATA
>NW_006283588.1:2507507-2521719 GCF_000327345.1 Myotis davidii
AAAAGTAGTTTTGCATATGTTTAACTATAGTCACCTAAAATGAAGAGCAAGACTTTTTAAATTGTCATGATGTTTCAAGGTATATATTTTTGATTTGTAAGGAGTGAAAAGAATGTTAGTGAAAGGTCTGAAAGTAAGGTGTCCCCTTTCTAAATTATTTGTATTGAAGATTGGAAGGACTTAGAATGTGGTCAGGAGAAAAAAATGGTATTTTTCTTTTACTTAAAGTTTTCATTGCATTTTTGCAGATTCGAGTTTTCAGACCACCCAACTACTCTGGCACCATCGCTTTGGCCCTGTTAGTGTCGCTTGTTGGTGGTTTGCTCTATTTAAGAAGGAACAACTTGGAGTTCATCTATAACAAGACTGGTTGGGCCATGGTATCTCTGGTATGTTATCACATTGTACTTTCCCCCCCCCTATATTTTGTAAAGTAGCATAAGTTGTATAATATGAACAGAATGAGCCAGATTGTTACATAATGGAAACACATTGCACCCTGTCTTTCAGTGTATAGTCTTTGCTATGACTTCTGGTCAGATGTGGAATCATATCCGTGGACCTCCCTATGCTCATAAGAACCCGCACAATGGACAAGTGGTAGGTGCACTCCCTAAGCATCCATAGTCTGAACTGCAATTCTGTTCATATAGGAGCCAGAAATTAGTGTTTAGGAAGAAAGGGTTGTATATGTGAATCTGTGTTCTTTCTCTTCTCATTTGCTACCTCTGCCATGTACATGCACATAACATACAATATATGTTGGGTTTTCCTTTTTTTTAGTGTCAGGACTGCTTTAATTTTGATTAAAAAATCAGCCATGTACCTACATCAAATGTATATGCATAAACTACTTTTTCTGCTTATTTTTTATTATTGCCACAGCAGTATAGACTCTCACAAGAGGAAGTAGGATTAGATGTAGGCAAATTGGTGAAAACCTAAAGTGAACTTCAAAGTTCATAAACACGAAAGTGGTGCGCCCGTGTCCATTTCAATTGATCTGGATGTTAATGGAGTTCTGTGCTTTGGCATTTGGGCTTAATAGCTGTACTTTGTAATTTTGTTGCCTGTTTTGCATTTTGATGAATCCCTATCTGCGTTTAACAAGGCATGGCATCTCTCTTCTTTCCTTTTCTTACCAGAGCCTTTTGTGTCCTGCCTCATGCCTTCGTGGCTCTATCAAGCTACTAGTGGGGAACACGGGCTGATCAGAGAGTCCACTGTTGGGCTAAAGCATGAAAAACCAGGGCTCTTTCTGTGTAACACCATTAAGTCATGTTTTAGAAACATAAGATTCACAGCCACTGTTATTTCTTCCACACGTTTAACTTTGGAACCTATAGCATTACGTGCAATGCTTCTTCATTTGTAAAATAGCAAAATAGATATAGTTTCTGTTCCAAGGCCACATTAAATGTTACTGCCCTCGTAGATTGGCTGTCTTTCAGGAAGAAGTGAAGGCATGTTTGGGCTATAAAACTCGTGTTATGCAACCAAGCATGCACCAGCCCCCACTCCTTCCCAGGGTGGCACAGCTGTGGGGCAAGTACCCATTATGGGAGCTAGTGGGAGGGCCAGGGGCACTGCCAAATGCTCTGCCGTGCAAAGGTCAGCCCCCAACAAAGGGTCATCAGGCACGAAGTGTCAGAGTGTTAAAGAGGAGAGACCTTGGTTCAGGGCTATAGAGAACCTTATTATAATTTTGTCATACATGTTTTGCAGCCAAGGATATTATCTCATCTAGCATATATACCCCAGGATGACTTTACAAAAGTGTTTTTAGATGGAAGTAACCAGTGCTTAGGATCACAGTGACCTATATATAGTATAATGTTTAGAATGATTGTAGATATTGAATGTCACCAGTAAATATGACTGATATGTAAATAGTTTGGGTGTAATAGTGTTCTTTAACATACCTTAGTAAACATGATTTAATCTGTGCCATTTTACACGCTTAGGAGAGGTTTATGTGAAGAGCAAACTCTTTGCCTTTATTCTGAAGTATTCAGGCAAAGAGAAACAGGGAGAGAAAACAAGGTTGAGTTTCTCCCAAGCTCTGCCTCTTCCAGGTATATTATCCAGGTATATTATTTGGGGGAAGTTAGTCTGTCTGTTTTTCTATAAAATGAGTCTAATATTGTTTGTCTTACCTTGCAGTTGTCTGAGATAAAATATGATATTTCGTGTATTAGAATTTTTAAAAGTCTTAGTTAGGGTTCTTCTCAAAGACAGTGATTCAGGGCACAGTAGTTTATATCAGAGGAGATGGAAACGTGGGGTAGAAGGGGAAAACTGGGAAGGCAGTCAAAAAAGTGTCCGTTCGTGCTGGGGGGTCTCCGGGAGCCAGTGCAGGACAAGTGGCGAGGGCAGCTGAGTGCTCTTTCCCCGGAAGGCATTACTCCCCACACTGGTGGCCTTCGGCCGGGAAAGAAATCCACAGGCAGTGCCATGCTGGTGGCGAGAGTCAGCCTGAAGGTGTAGGGGCCAGAGAACACACAGGGCACGCACAGACAGTGTACACTCCAACCCCAGTGGTGTGCCAGCTTTATTCTTTTCTAGTTGATTCCAAAGCAAAGGAAAGACATTGTGAAGAACTATACTTCTGAAGTGGTGTTTTTCAGGTATCATTTTTGGCAAGAAATAGCAACAAATAGTACTCAAAATGTCTCAGCAGTTGTGGGTAATTTTTTAAGCCAATGTCATATGTCTTGTAAATAATCCTGTAAGGGAAGTGTAAAAACATGTATATATAGTTAAGAGTGTCTGTATCCATCAGAAATGACATTATTCTTATAACACATTGTAAAAATTCTTATACAGATGAACACATTATGTATTTCCTTATAGTAGGTTTGTTATTGATGCTCCGGCAACAGGGCCTGTGTTTTGCATTGCATTTTCGAGAAGTATGCATGGCAGTCCCCTGAGCTAGTCACCCCTACTGCCCATTCGCCTCAGAACCAGCAGTATACTCTCAGGGACACGTTGGTCAGAATGGGTAAGAGTTTTTGGTCATGCACTGAATTGATGTATAACGAACCTGTGTCTTTGGACTAGTGATTCTAGCTTGACTAGTTATGTTTTCTAACTAGACTGAACTACCTAGATGAGACAGGGTGGATAAGACTGTGGGGGATGTTGTTGGGTCTTCATTTAGCTATTTGTTTTTAAAATATTAACATTCCTATGTTAATTGTGGAATAAAACATGTCTAGATGAATCTAAAAATGCTACCAGAATAAGTTTCACTGTATTGAGCTTAAATTCTAAATGAATATAGAGAAAGAAAAGGAATAGTGGAGGCAGTAGGGTGCTGTGCTGATTGAAAGCTTGTTTGTTCTTATTAAGATGCTACGAAATGACACAAGTACTGATGGTCCACTTAACAGCATGAAAGTCATCACAGAAGAAGCCATTACTGGGTAGCTAAAGGGAACCTATATAACTGTATAGTTCTGGGGCATAAAGACATTTTCTTTTGCTGTTAAAAAAAACAACCATCTTAAATTAAATGCATTCATTGAGATAAAGCTTATACTTAGGTTATAACTCCCAACATAAATAAATGCACTTTTTAAGATTTGGCCTTTATCTGCTGCCTAAAGATTGCTGTGGGTTTACCAGATATAATTCAAAACTTTCCACTGCATTGCAGTTCAGTAGTTAATAGAACTAAGAGCTGTGTTCTACATGTACTGCAAAAGCATTTTATTGCAAAATGGCATGTAGCATACGCTAGAGTTTATCATTAAGGAAGCACACGTTCTGTTTCAGGCAGCCTAACAGCCTTATACTTTCATGCCTCAGGGATTTGCATAAGCTTGCTCTTTGAGGGACATATTTTAGTAACAAGTTAAAAATTATATAGGCTTTTTCAAGCTAACTATAATTATTTTGTATAAAAATATTTACAGGGAAGTTCACTACTTTTATTATACTCTTCATACCACCAGAAAAGAGGTCAATATATAAAGAAAACTTTTAAACAAAAAATCAGAAACACAATATACTAAAGATATGCAGAAAGCTTATGATAGATTTCATAAATGATATTCTGCCCTTTGATTTGTTAATTATTGTTTTCATCAAATCAGTATTTGTTGAGAGCCCGTTAAATTCCAGGCAATAGCCTGGCCAGTGTAGTTCAGTGGTTCAGTGTCAGACCTACAAGCCAGGAGGTCACAGTTCAATCCCCAGCTGGGGACGTGTAGGAGGCAGCTGATCAATGATTCTCTCTCTCTCCCTCTTCCTCTCTGAAATAAATAAAAATATCCTTAAAAAAAATTCCAGGCACTACGTTTTCTATAGTAGTACAGCTACATCATGAAGCTCACAGATATTGTATATGGATTTGCCCACATCTCAGTCATTAAAGCCTTCCTTGCTTCTTACTGCATTGCTGGTACTAGAAGCTGGAATTGTTTTAGAATTTTGTTCAGTACCATGATCACTTTGTTGCCGTGACTCTGCATTTAACTGCTTTTGCCTTTTTATTCTTTTGATCTTCATAGTTTTTGTCTGCCTACCTGGCCTTTGGTGAAACTCCTTGCCTTGAGGTCCACCTAGTTTGGCTTCCGTTCCCACAGTTAGCTCTGCGCACCCTTGGTTCTGACCTGGCTGATCTTGATTACCATCCCAAACTGCTGCTGTACTTCCTTTCAGCTGTTGTTACCTGGGATAGACCCCAGGGTTTGTATTCTGCCTCCTAGCAAGCATTTCACACGGGACATACATTAAATAAATAATAGCTGAACAGATGAATATATATTTCTTTGCAAATAGGAATTCAAGTTATATTTTCAGCATTTCAAAAATGTTGAGTATATCAGGGGAAAAATTGTTTTTCCCTCCTAAGGTTTGTTTGTACTTTGTAATTAAAATTTTGAAAGCACATACACAGAGGGATTATACAACTACAAAATGAGAATGTGTTTAATATGTCACACTTACTCTCTCTGAGAATCCAGAATAAATGTGATTTCAGAGGGAAAAAATGGAAAACAAAGAGAAGAAAAGAAGAATTGATTCTCCTGCAGAGAAAGGGATAAATTACTTGTTAACTGGTTCATATTGTTCAAACTTTTTCCAATTTTGGAAAGAATATTGTACTACATAGACCCCTGTGGTCCTTAAAACCAAGAAAATTATTCTCATCCTGTCAAGATTAATTTAATTATCTGAACATAATTCATAATAAGCATATTCAGTCTAGTTTTTAAAAAGCATTTTAAAGTTATATTTGCTGCAACTTCAAAATAAGACTATGAAAAGTTTGACTCACAGTATTTCTCATTCAATGCACTTTTTTCAAGCATCATTATATTTCAAGTCTAACAATTATGATTTAAATATAAAATTCAGAAACTTTTGATGGAATTAGCATTAAAACTATGACATCAGTGTTCATATTATCTGCGTTTATATTAAAAGATTAGAAGCTTTGAGATTATATTATATTAAAATATGTTTAGTAGAGTAAGGGGGGTCAAATATATGGTGATAGAAGAAGATTTGACTTTGAGTGGTGGGCACACAATGCTGGCCAGCCATGAGCTGGCTTCTGGCTGAGCAGCCCTCCCGCTGTGGAAGCACACTGACCACCAGGGGGCAGCTCCTACATTGAGCATCTGCCCCCTGGTGGTCAGTGCATGTCATAGGAACCAGGCATTCTGCTGTTAGGGTCAATTTGCATATTACCCTTTTATTATATAGGCTTTCACCCCAATAAATTTAATTCAAAAGAAAAAGATTAAATTAAATGTCATTTTAAAAAACATGTTTATGTTTTAGTGTTTCTGTATGTTTAAGGAAGTTTTTTCCTCCATAAAGTCTTAAACTCTACATGTCTTGTATGTCACATACATTTATCAAAACAGAATGAAAATGTACTGTCTTCTATTTAAAAAATGCCACAGTATAGTTTTGTCATATTGTAGACCAAATTATGCTGGAGCATAAATGACTTCTAAAATTTCAGAATAATTAATAACCTTAAAGGAAAGAAATGATAGATATGGCTTGGAGAAATTTCTCATTTTGCATAAATGATGCTAAATATTTTAAAATAACAGTACATCTATATCTGTCTATTGACATTTGCCTTTCTTTATTTCTCTCTCCCCTATTTCCTTCCTCTCCCCAAATATTTTCAACTTTTGAGGTCATTTTGGCTAATAGCCTGAAGCATATATTAGAATGGTATGCAGGTAAAATAAGGATCAGATTATTTTATTCTCTATAATTTGGCTTTACAGTGAACACATAATACATTTTCTTCTGTCATAAATAATCTTGAAATGACATTCCTCCTTTCTCTACACTTAAAACCCCTCTTCCTCGTTCAGGTATCACTTTTTTAATGAAGTAGTTTCTTTATGACCTCGGGTAAACATGAAGTTCTCCTACTTTGAATGGCCATGGTAGTTATTTGCCTTATTTATTCCTTTCAATTTTACATCATCTTTTTGCATAATCATGTCCACTAATAAAATGAAATGATCTTGACCACAGGATCAGAATATTCCTCAGCTTTATAGCTTCTTTATTATAGTTTCTTTATACTGTAAGACTATAGACTTGGATAAGGACACATATGTAATACCTTAACCAGTGGTTCTCAACATTCTGGCCCTTTAAATACAGTTCCTCATGTTGTGACCCAACCATAATATTATTTTCGTTGCTACTTCATAACTCTAATGTTGCTACTGTTATGAATCGCAATGTAAATATATGATATGCAGGATGGTCTTAGGCGATCCCTGTGAAAGGGTCATTTGACTGCCAAAAGGGTCGCGACCCACAGGTTGAGAACTGCTGCCTTAATCACTAAAGAAAAATAAATAAATAAAAAGAAAAAAGAAAATTTAGGGTAAAAAAATTTAGATGAAAAGGCTATATAGATTTCCAAGTGCATGTACTAAAGTTTTTTTTTACTATGTTTTTATTGATTTTTAGAGAGGAAGGGAAAGGGATAGTGAGATAGAAACATTGATGAGAGAGGAACATCATCAATTAGCTGCCTCTTGCAGAACCCCTGCTGGGTACTGAGCCCACAACCCGGGCATGTCCCCTGACTGGGAATCAAACCCATGACCTCATGGTTCATGGGTTGACGCTTAACTACTGAGCATCACTGGCCAGGCCTAAAGCTTACTCTATTTGAAAAGATTTGCACTTATTCAGAAGATATTTCATTTGGATTTACCCCAAACTATGTGTTGAAATACAGAGTTAATATATCCATGGAATGTTCTGAAACAATTTTTAAGTACTACATGCATCTACTATAACTTACACTCTTCTATCCCTGAGTGTAAAAATAGTTTTAAAAAACTTGAAATCTATAATATTCTAAAATAAGCCTCATTCTTAAAATTAATTTTATAATAGATGTACTAACAAAGCTGCTATTAATAATGCAAAAAAGCTGTAATTATCTCCCAAAGAAGCAATTACTTATGAAAAGCAACCATTTATTTCTGCCAAGAAATAAAATTATTGTGCCCTACATCAGATTTTGCAGGAATTAGTCAAAAGCCCTGAAAGTTAGGTAACATTACAGCTTTCTTTCATTGAAAGGATGAAAATAATATTTTAGTAATAAAGGAAACATTATGGAATAAGTCATCACTAGCTATATATTGTGTTTGAAATTTGATTTGCAATTTATGTGCTTACTAAGTCTTTAAGTTACAGGTTCAGACTCCAAATGTAAACTATAAATCTTCAGGAGCGCTTTGCCCATTCTCTGAGGTTACATCACACCACTGTACATATCTGTCTGGGTCAGTTTAATTGGATATGCACACTAATACCTACAAATATTCTTATACGCTCAATTACATGGGATCAACAGTGGTACATGCTTTAAAAAACTTCACAGTATCTGGAATGTGAAAGTGTGAAAGACAGAGCAATACCACTCTGTATTGTCTTCCAGGAGCCCTATGGCTATTACAGTCATACAAACTCTCGTAAGCCTTAGATGTAAAGAAGAAATATCTGCATTATTATTGTGTGTGAAAGTAATATGTCTTTAAAAAGTTTGTGCTGTTAGGTGATTATAGTATCTGACTGTATATTTTGATACTAAAGGTCTTTCTCCTGTGCCATTCCTCATTTTTATGTAAAAATGAAGTCTTTCCCATACCTTTCATTGAAATGTCTTCACGGTGTTCTTGTATTGTTTAATTTTAGGTTTTGATCACTAGAAAGCATTATTTTTTCTCCAGTTTGCTTATTGGTTAATATATTAAGTTCTGAAAACATGGATTATCTTCAACATATTTTAAACTACCCAGTTTATTAAAATAATAACCTGTAATTTACCTGTAATAACCCTTTAAGTTGTGATTTAGACTTCATTACTGATTAAGATATCACTGAAGGTATTCTCATTTTATAGAAAGTTTTTTACTTTGCATTTTTCTCCCAGCGTTTCTTTCATTCTGGAAACTTTCAAATCGTTATGCCTCTCTTTCTCTCTTTCTCTCTTCCTCCTATTTTATTAATGCTAGTAAATGCCAGTCAACCTGGATTTAAGTGTTCAGCTATCTGTAATTAAAATCTGGTATTAATAAGGGTAGAGTGGTCTGAGATAACTAATGTGAGTTTTAAAATTGCTATATTTGCAAAAAATGGTGACATACGAGAACGCCGCCTCCCTGGCCCCCACAAAGATCAGCGATTGGATAGATAGCTATCCACAGATATAAACAGCTCTGGAGACCACTTAGGAAGTTTTAGCAACACAGTGGAACAAAAAACCAAACCTGAGAGGAATTGCACAAAAAGAGAAGGAATTTGGCTTCATTTTGCCTGTGTTATCCCATTGCGTTGTGGGTATTGCCAGCCCTGGAAGAGCTCCCAGCTGGAAAGCATTCCCCTGTCCAGCATTTCGAGGAACCTTGTGACAGGTGCTTCCATTTCCCTCCACCGAGACCAGCCAGGATCAAGAAAGAAAAGCGGGGGCTGTTATTAGACACAGTGGGGGTGATTGCTTCTTATAGAGACCAGCTCTGGGGAAAACACATCCGGTTTCATCACTGTGGAAGCCAACAGCCAGCACAGGGATCCATGGACCCCTTGCACGTTTTGCCAGCTTTCACGTTTTGCAGGCTATCAGGTATTTGCATGAGCTGATGCCGGCTGCCTGAGTTCCTCCCACTCCACTGAAGCCTGGGACTGCACCTGCACCCACTCCTGGCCTCTGCTGCTGCACACGGGTCAGACACCAACCGCCTAAGCTTGTCCCACCCTCAGAGGGGCCCACGAGCAATTCTGGCTGCCAGTTTGGGGCGCTGCAGTGCACAGTGCAAGCCTGGACATCCTGTGGCCTGAGCTGAAGACAATCATTCCCCTCCCTCCCACCTAGTGATACCACATACCCGACACCGGGTGCCCTGGACCACTAGACTCCAGTGACAGCAGACCCCATGTGCACCTGCCACAGGTGAAAGGCTTTCCTGACCAAAGTCAGCCCCTGAAATCGGGAAGAGGTGACTGCTTCTTAAAGTGCTGACACACCTACACATCTCTACAGCAATCACACAGACTCAGAAACAGGACACCAAAGGAATACAGGAAACCTGCCCCAAGGGAATGGAGAACCAGGTATTGCCCCACAACAAAACCGTTTTTTTATTGTTCTGAAAAGAATTCAGAACTGAAGAATAAGATACGCTGAACTACAGAATCGAAAGAATCGAATAGAGAACTTTCACAGCAGACTTGACTAAACAGAAAAATCAGTGAGCTACAAACATTAAATGAAATTACCCAGAGGAACAAAATAAAAATAGAATAAAAAGGGAGGAAGAAATCCTGCAAAACCTATGGATCACCATCAAAAGAAATAATGTATAGATCATTGGAGTCTCAGAAGGAGAAGAGAGGAGTAGAGGAGGTAGAAAGTTTATATAAGCAAATACTGAAAACTTCCTAAACATGGGAGATATATGGATATCCAGGTTCTGAAGCTAGTAGGTAACCCCAGAATTTAATAGGAAAGATCATTTTTTAGACATGTATTAATAAAATGTCTAAAATGAAAGACGGAGGATTTTAAAAGCAGCAACAACAAAGTCTCACACAAGGTAATCCCCGGCAGGCTATCAGCAAATGTGTCGCAAAGACCCGGCAGGCCAAGAAGGAGGGAGGATGTGTTCAAGTGCAGAAAAAAGAGATGCCCAAGCAGGCTACTTTACCCCAAAGTTGTCCTTCGAAATGGGAGTGAGAGAAAGACTCCTTAATAAATAGCTGAGGATGTAGAGTAGTACAGCCACTATGGAAAACAATATGGAGGTTCCTGAAAAGATTAGATAGAACCATATGATGCAAGTACCTTAATTCTGTGTCTATATTCAAAGGAATTGAAAACAGGATCTCACCCTCACCCCCATGTTCATTGCACTGTTATTCACAATAGCCTAGAAATAGAAACAAACTCCTGCCTCTCATTGAATAAGTGGTTTTATATATAGATATATATCAGTATTGCTAATCCATGGAAAGAAAGAAATCCTGCCATTTTGGAAACTTAAATGAACCTTGAGGGCATTGTGCTTAGTTAAGTAAGCCAGACAGATAAAGACAAATAGATTGTGATAGTATGCTACAACATACATGTCGGATTAAAAAGGAACAAACTTACAGAAACAGAGTAGAGTGATGGTTATCAGAGGTTGTGGGTAGGGAAAATGGGAAGATATTGGTCAAAGGGTAATGACTTCCAGATATAAGATCTATAAGCTATATGCTAGAAAGTTTATAAGAGTAGATCTTAAATGTACTTACTGCAAAAAAAAGAACTGGTAATTATGTGACTGGATGGTGGTAATTAACACTGGACTATAGTGTTAATCAGTTTTCAATATATGTTTATCAAATCAATAGGTTGTACATATTAAACTTATACAATGTTATATATCAATCATATCTCAATAAAGCTGGAAAAATACACAAACACTTTATTAAAAAGTGCTACTTGCTCCAGAAAACAGCCTAAATGCAGAATGAAGTTTACTGCTTTGTTAATTATGGTTGGATTTCCTAATGAATTTTAGATCTTGATAGGGCATGCCATTTTTCTCCCATAAGAGTTTGGACAAGAAGGACAAGCCACTGAAATACTTGGTGGTTTATTAGAGTTAGTGCAGGTCACAAAAAGAACAGCCTTTCTGTTAGGTCACAATGAAGGCACTGGAAGACGCTAATTTAATGTTAAGTAAAAAGCACTTAGAGTTGAAATAGAACTTTAAAATATTTTTGACCAAATGACTGTCCTTACAACAAATGTCATAAAAGCAAGGGGATAATGAAAGACATGCAGCCGACGGTGGACTGATCCATAGAGCCCCCATTGTGAAGGCAGTCTCCCTTAGTGTCAGAGAGCATGACTCGCAAAGGCCTGGTTCTGCTACCTGACAGTAGCCCCCTTGTCCATAGTTCTCTGTGGCCCTCTGGGAGATTCTTCATTTTCTCCTGATTCCTCGTGAGCACATCTGAAACATTGGTGTAGACGTGTATGCTGTCTTTCAGGCCTGAGCAGCTTGCTACGTCCACTTTGTCTCCAGATGATTGACAGTTCAAAGAGTGATTTAAGCCTAGATCAGTGGCAGTCTTTTTCAGTCCAGAGTGGTGATTATTAATGCCAATAAAATTCTCAGAAAACTTTGAGGATGTTGTACCTACTTGATTCCAATCAGCCCATTGTGCTAGCAGTCCCACCCACAGTTCTTTGTAAAACATGGTATTAGGGCAGCTATATTTTTTAACTTTCCCATTCACAGATCTCTAAATTTTGACTTTCACCAAGGTGAAAGACCTGTATACTAAAAATTGTAAACACTGATAAAAAAAATTGTGAAAAGATGTAAATAAATGGAAAGATATTCTGTGTTAAAAAAAGTTAAACAACAAAAACCCATATAAAACCTCTTGCTAGCTCGTTCTTTATAAGCAGGATTAGGGTTAACATTAAGGATATTCTAACATTGCAATCTACTTACGGCATATATTTGAATGTAAGCTATTATTAGTTGTAGAGATTGCATATACCTGTCCTAAACAGCAGTCAGCCTCACCGATGAGATACAGTTATCCAAATCCACCCAAATCCAAATAATCTGAGTATAGGAAACCAGAGGCACTGACTCAGAAAAAATGAAGTTCATCATGCTACGCCACCAGCAGTATTTACATTTCAAATCAATTCTGTTCAATTCAATGAATAACGGCTGTGCACCTTTCACTCTGTGTTGCGCTGGCATTATGCCAATATTCTGGGCTTAATTCTTGCATCCATGAATTTCATACTTTAGTAGAGATATAAATATACAGTTCACTTCTTATCAGCATAACAAGAGCTGTAATCATGATAAAAAACCAAGTATGTGAGCACAGAGTAAGGAGGATTGAAAGACTGTTTTTCTCAGGGTGAGTTTGTAGGAAAACTAATAGCCTACCACTTAAAGGACAAGTGGAAAGTATATTCAAGATAGAGAGGACAGGTTGGACAGAAAGTCATTTGACGTGACTCGTGCCTGTGGGTGTTGAATTGAGGCCATGAAGAAAACTTGGTGCTGGATTAGGAAGGGCCTTGAAGCCCTTTTGGAAATTTTCTCTCGATCATATGAGTAGGAAATTGTGGGATCATATGAAAAAGAGTGACCTGAGAGAATGTTTGCCTAAAAGTGTTTTGGTTTTTTTTCTCCCTTGTAATGGTCCTTTGGCCAGAAAGAGCAGGCCTTTGTTGGAGTTTTTTAAAAATCTGTGCCCGTTGATGTTTGTGGCATACTGGCTTCTCCAGTATCATCCAGTCCAGGACATATGAAGTACAAAAAAATGCAGAGAATCATTGTTCCTTGGTTCCTAAGATGCCCAGCCTGCGTGCTTTCTCTCTACCATACAGAATCTCAGTTTGTTTTATGTGTAACATCCAGGGTTTGGGCAGTGCTTAACATCTGTTCAGAGTCAGATGTCTTAAATTGACTTTTAATTAAGGCGGAGGGGGGTGGGGCGGGGCTGGGTGGACATGGGCAAAGGGGGGGGGGGGGTGAGGGAAATCTGCAATAGTGTCAACAATAAAAAATTTAAATTAAAAAATTTTCTGGAAGTAAAATGTACAAACAGTGTAATATTTGTATCCCCCTGGGGGTTTCTTCAGTCCCTTTTCCATTTACATTCCTCTCCATCAAGGCAGCCACTATGTAGATTTCTGTCACCAAAGGTTAATTTTCCTGTGTTTGAAAAGGGAATGATAGTATGTGTCTGGATACCTTTACCTAACAGTGTTTTTGAGATTGAAGATGATTTGTAAAATGTGAATATATGTTTTACGACTGAAAATTTTAAGGCAGAGAACAGTATATTACAAGTAATATTTTAGGAAGGAAGTTAATGTTGCAGTAGGTAAGTAGGTGTTTGGGGGGTTGGGGGGGGTAGACAGTGGTTCAGTGTAGACGTTGGTGCGTGGAGATGCTGAACTCTCACGTGTCACCAGACAACCTGTTAGTCAAGCAAAGCTAAATGCACTAGAATTCACTGCAGGAGGGAAGGCTTTGCAGTTTCTCAGAAGTAGGAAAAGGAGGAGGTGGGTATTTATAGGCTCTTGGGATCTGGACTTAAATGGTTTAAAGGTGGGCTTTTCAAGACAGGCAGTTAGATATATTTATCAGAATAGCTTAGGATTCCTTGACATGGTGAGGCAAGAATCTTAAAGTAAGCAGGTGTGTGGACTGTCTCTGATAAATTGATCTGTAAGACTTTCTGGAAGCAAACAGTAAGGTTATTTTTTTTTATTTTTTTGCTTTACAATCTTATCTTTGTATTTGATTACTTAGGATTTGATTACTAACAATAATGCCATATGTGGTGTGAAGTGAAAAAGAGATTCTGTTTTCAGGCCCGGATGGGGCTCATTTTTGAACTTTGGCATTTATTCTTTAGAGACTTTTCATAGATCTTCTAGTTGGAGGAGACTCTAAGTTATCAAAGCCAGAATATTCTCTTTGAGTTAGAAACCCTTTTACAACATCTACAGTAAATAATAGTTGTTGAGCCTCTTATTAAACAATTTAGATGAGAACTGTTTTTCCTCATGAGCCAGCTAGTTTTAGCTTTATTTATAGGGAAGGTGTTTCTTGTATTGAGTTGAAAACTGTTCCTTAGAAATGCATAATGCTAGTAATCTCCCCCTCCTCCA
>NW_006283588.1:2522623-2530839 GCF_000327345.1 Myotis davidii
CCATCATCGATTCTGCCATGTGCCTATGATTCTGCTTCCTATTGAACATACACACTGAATAAAATCTTTTTTTTATTGCTTAAAGTATTACAAAAGGTATTACATATGTGTCCTTTTTTCCCCCCTACCCTTGACAATCCCCTGGCCTCCCCTACCCCCCAGTGTCTTATGTCCATTGGTTATGCTTATATGCAGGCATACAAGTCCTTCGGTTGATCTCTTACCCCGCTCCCTCCTGCCCCCCAACCCTCCCCGGCCTTCCCGCTGCAGTTTGACAATCTGTTTGAATAAAATCTTTATGTAACCAATTTTTATAATAGGATATCGCTACCAAACTACTTTTAAAATGACTCTTGCTTACGTATTGACAGCTTGTTGTGGTAAAACTTTCTCAGCAGACTGCACCCTGTCCCTGAGGTGACTGCGTTATGGATGAGCAGAGGCCCCTCCTGCAGCTCCCTAGTACTCCCCCGCCAGTGGGGATGGCAGGTGGGCTGTTCCGTCAGCACATTTCTTAGTCACAGAATTAGTTTTATGGCGTCATCTATTGCCTCACGCTCAAAGCCTTATTTCTAATCAGGTAAAATTCCATAGTCCCCTTCCTGCTCATAAAGCTTGAATCTTTGTGCTGTGACTCAACAGAGATCAAATTCAAGGCATCCATTTTCCACTACTTGTTTTCTTATATGTTGTAAATTCAGATATTTAGATGCTAGTTAAATACAATTGTTTAAGATGCTCATATTGTGCCTGGTTGAGTCTCTCAGATTTCAACAGAGTCTAAGAGAAACAGTTTCACTTTGTACCTAATTGAACTAGATTGTAATGTAGAGACAGTCACTGTACCTTTCATTGTCTCAGTACTCCGATCTGGCACAGTGCTCCTTTGAAAATGAATGGCTATTGAGGCATATATTTCTGCTGTCTTTGTGTATCTGGTGCTTATTTTCATTTTAGAGCCTAGAACTATTCTTTGTATTTATTTTAAAATAGTTTATTGATTTTTAAGAGAGAGAAACATTGATGTGAGAGCACAGCATAGATTGGCTGCCTCCTGCCCCCCACCTACCCAGGATCGAGCCCACAACCAGGGCATGTGCTCTTGACTGGGAATCGAATCAGCAACCTCCTCGTGCATGGGGCAATGCCCACCTACTGAGCCACACTGGCCAGGGCTCTTTGTATTTATTTTTACCAATAGGAAGCAATGAGAAGAAGAAAATATTATCTCTCTTAACAATACTCTATTTGAAGTGCTTTCCCAGGAAATAGAACAAAGATTTTCTGTAATGTATAATCTAACAAAGTCATTCAATTAGGTATTAAAATAGTAATTCTTAAACTAATTAAGAAAGTACCCTTCAGTTCAAACTTTCCTTATGATTTTGCACTTATCAAACAGATGTCAAAGTCATAATGTGAATACTTAAAAAGCATTTGAAATGTCAATAGAAGAAACCTTTATCCTAAAATTATGTTTGCAAGAGTGGAGAAAAAGATAACACTATTATCAGTGTTTTTATAGTATAGCTAACTTATATTAAAATGCGGTCTATAATAAAGATAGATACTAATACAAAGATAAATATTTCATAACTTGATAATCGAATAATAATTATGCAGACTTCCAGTAAAGATAATGGAGTAAGTAAATGCTGTGCTTGCCTCCTCCCACAACCACATCAAAATTTCAACTGAATTATGGAACAGCTATCATGGAGTCTAGCTGAAGAGAAGTCTTATAACCAAGGATATAAAAAACGCCACAGGACTGGTAGGAAGGGCACAGATGGGAACAGCTGGCCCCACACCCATGTGTGGCCACTAAGAATCTGGAAAGATATATGGGCAGTGGGGGTCTCACCTAAGGAGCCAAGCGTCCTCACCCCAGACCCAGGCACTAGTGCTAGGAAGAGGAGTCCCCATAACTACAGGCTGTGAAAACCAGCAGAGATTGCATCCAAGTGGGACAAGAACTACTGGATTCCCAAGCATTTCTCTTGAGAGGCCGAGCCAGACTCGTTCACATACTCACTCACTCACTCTGGGCTCCAGGGAGAGAGCAGCAGCTTAAGATCACCAGGGACGCACAGCAAGGAACTGAATTTACTGGCGTCAGGGTGAAAGCTGGAGGAGCAGGGGTCGGATGGCTCTCTCCAGGGATAGGCACCATGGCTTTTTTGTGGGGCCCTTATCTCACCCAGCCCTCAGCTGCAGATGGGCATCAAATCATTAACCCAGCTAACAGTGTTCACCCAACCCTGGTGATTCCCTGGTGATTCCCAACCCAGCTAGCTAACAGTGGCCACCCAACCAGTGGGCCGGGAACTTTTCTACAATACCTTATAGGTCCACAAACCTCAGACTATCAGGGGTTGGCTTCAGTGGGCACTGTACATCTTGCTAAGTGGCCCCTAAGCCCAGCACAAGGGGCAACTGGTCTCAGTTCACATTGTAATTCCCATCAGGTGGCCATCTGACCTGAACTAAGCTGTGACCAGTGTTAGCCTGAACATAACTACAAATAAACAATCATAAACACAGCTCAAGAAGCAGTTGGCCTCAGTTATTAACAATGTGGGTCCCACTAAAGCAAGCATGTCAAACTCGCAGCTGGCGGGTATCAAGTCCGACACTAGTGGGAGCATGGTCTCTCCCGAGCACCTCCAAGGCCAGCACAAGTGGCAACCAACAGCGCATCACTTGGTAGTTCCCAGTAGGTGGCCTCCTAGCTGGGCACAATTGACAGCCCGCACTGGAACTCCTCCTCAGTCTCCAGAACCAACACACTTGGTGGCTGGCTTCAGACCAGAGCACCACTCAACCAGCTCCACAAATAATACACCCGAAGGGTGAACTCACGTGCCACCAGAGCCCTGCTAAAGTAACTCCAGTGGGGTTAGGCCCACTAACAGCTTTCCCCTATAGACACACCCATCCCTCCAGCCAGTCAGCCTGATGTCAGTTCCGCCCACTGACATGCCCAAAACAACCAAGGCTCAAGTACAACAGCAGGGCACTACAAAATCCATTGAAGTTTCCTTTTTACAAGTAACCATCTGTGGAGTCTCTTCCTTCATTTCAGCCGATAGTAACTTCACCTTTTATGTTTCCCTTGAACACATAGCTAAATCCATAGCCAACATTATAGCCTTTATTCAGTGTCATGCAATTTAGTGCCTATTAATTATGATGTTTAATTCTATAGCACTTCTCGATAAAAAGGATAGTCGTAGTATTTTACAAAGGAGGCAACTCCAGCACAGACTCAAATCTTGGTCTACGAAACCTGGAGCATTCACCGTAGTGGCCTCCTTGTACTTGGCCTTTGTGATTAGATAGCTTTTCATGCACATATGCTGTTTCTTATTGAGAAGAAACACCATGTTTTATATTTACCTGTTTTTCTCATTGTATGGAGTGCAGTATCTCCTGTTCTTAAGTACCAAATAGATATTTGTTGGATTTATTTATTGGTTGTTGGACTGATTGATTCAAAGCCATTTGACTTATATTGCCAAGGGATTTGACTGGCCTAGAGGCAATTTTAAATTTTCAAAGGTTTGTGAGCAGCAGACTGACAAGAGCTTTTAGAAGATTTAGCTAGAATAGGCAGGGATTTCCAAGTGGAAACTTAGATCATTAGAAGAACGGTTGTGTTATTGACAGTAGCATGGAAGCCTGACAAAGAGAAGTTCGTTGTTATGGAGAATATTGACATTTAAAAGAATTTGATTTTATAGTGTTAGTGCCATTCATGTAGGATATATCAGTAGAAATATGCAAGTAGTAGTTACCCTATAAGATGCGAAAACATGCCCCTGGTTGGGAATAGGTCTTTGCTACAGAAGAGCTGTTGACTATAAAAGTATGAATCTTCCAAAGGAGAAAATGTAAAGAGATAATAGAACTTTCACAGACAAATGAGGTAAGATATTTTCTTTATAATTAAAGTATATGCTACTTTATGGTGACCTCTTTTCTTGAATAAACCTAAATGTAACTGATTATGCAGATTTTACTTAAACTCATGTATCCCCAATTGAATGTAAGTGTTCTAGATTTGTAGTAGTATAAATACTGCAATATATATTTACTAAGAATTTGGACCTTACCTAAATTTTTACTATAAATTCTGTTACCTATAAAGTTAATGTCCTTTTGCATAAAACACACAGGAAACGAAAAATACTGTTCTTCCTTCACAATATATCCAGGATTCAATAACTTCTTGCCACCTGCCGTGAACATACTTCAGACTACCAACACCATCTGTCTGGATTATTGTAGTAACCTCTTTTTGCTTCTATCCTTGCTCCACCATAATCTATTCTCAACATAGATCATGCTACTCTTCTGCTCAGAACCTTCCTATTATGGTTTCTCATGTGACTCAGTGAAATCTAAGTCTTCACCAACACATTGGTGACGACTTACTGTTTGCTGAACACATTTCTACCTTAAGGACTTTGTGTTGGTCCTTATTCCCACTGCCTTGTCTGTACTCCCCAAAAAATCAGTGTGTCTACCTAATGTCCTTAGTGTACAATTTATTTTACATTATACATATATATATATACACACACATATATATATTATATATATTATATATCCATATATTCATTATTTTTTTTCTCTCTGCCCTCACTCCACACACACACACACACACACACACAGCCAGAGATATTTGCTTTGTTCACTTTTATTTCAAGGATCTATAAAGGTAACCTCTCACATTAGATGTTCAATGAATATTTGTGGAAGAAATAAATATAAGAATACCAATAAAGCTAACACTTACTGAAGGCTTATTTCATGGCATGCCTTTCTAAAAGCTTTGTATTGTCATAACAGCCTGATCTCACAGATGAGGAAACTGAGCCATCAGTTGGTTAAGTGATGTGCCCACTTGCACACAGCTAGAATTCAACCCTAGAGGCCTGGCTTGGAGCCAGAGTCCTCAGCCATTAGAGCGCGGTGCTTTTGTGGAAGATGACAGCTGTGTTTGGGTTGTAAAGCTGTTACAGTAGAACCAGAAGTTGTGTATCAGCCTGTTACATATAAAATAGTTCTCATATACCTGGATTCACATGGGTGGTATACTGATGAAATATAATGATGAATGTTGTTCATTTGTAGCCTTGAAATAGTAAGCTGAAAGAAGTAGAAAATTACCCCAAGAACTTAATGTCATATTTGGAAGACTAGCAGGTTCAACCAGTAACATCCATCATTAGTTAAACCCATTCTCAAGGCCTGCAAAGCCATGGTTCTGTCGGCTGTGCTATATGGGTCTAATATCTGAATCCTGATCAGTGCCATTTTTATTTCTGGGACAGGTTTCATTTATCGTGCCATTGCACTACATTTCACACCGGATGTCAGGATGGAGCCTCTGATCAGATGTCAGAGTCTTAGAGGCAGTGACTGTCCACACTGCTCTGCAGGATGCAGTGGTCTGGACATGTGGGAAGTGCATGAGTCTGGGCTTGCAAAGCAGTGGCATTAGGTGAACTTTAGAGAAAGTGTCATTTTTAGCACAATATAAGAGAAGTGTTAAGGATGTAAACTAAAGCTGTCTGAAGAACTGGACTGGAAACACTGTTGTAGCAGACAGTCCAGTGTGGTGCAATGGGACTCAGACTCAGCAAATATTGTGCTCAACTTGCAATCGATGTAAATGATTTGAATAAGTACAAAGTACAAATAATGATCAGAAGACGATCTAGCATATGCTAAAAGGGTTATTATGAAGAATTAATGGCCTGGCCTCCTAGGGTATTTGTCATCTATGTGAATATGCCTACATATACAGAATTACCAAAGCATTTACTGAGAATTGGCAATGTGAACTTCCATTTTTATAGCTATAACAAAAAAGGAAGAAAAATGTTAGAGACTAAGCTTCGAAAGAAACAGAGTGGTTCTTGTTTATTTTTAGTGTCAATGCATTTCATAGAGTTTGCTTGATAAGATCTTTTTATCACCTAATAGTCCTATAAATAACAAAAACTATCTGTACCAGGCACATGAATTACAGAGGTAAATGGCTTTCCAGGGGAAATAATTCAAATATTGGCAAAGCTGGATTAGGGCACAAAGAAATTATGTTCCTAATGTATTTCTAGACAAGTCATAGATGCAAAAATTGGGTGATATGAAATGAGTGATTTTATTTGTAACAGAATGATATAACTTTTATGCTGCATTAGTTTTTTGTTGTCATTGTTCTTGCATTTTGGATTTACATTTATAATAATGACAGAATATGAATCTTCCTTGATTTTTTTTTCTTTCTGGAAATTAAAAGAGGGAAAAAAAAACCCTCATACATTTTGATTATATTATCCTTTTTATATATACCTGATGTGACAGTTAGCAAAGCTTTAAAGCATTATAGATTTACATATTCAGTATCTCTCACATTAAAACCTATTCAGTTGGATGTTAAAAATGTTGTAGAATATAACAAACAGCTTTTCATTTTGATATTATTACTTTAGTTACAAAAGAAAATTCTATTGAGAGCAAATATACAACACGTTTCAAGTTTTCTTTTGTTACTGAATAAAACAAAATCGATAAGTCTAGAAATCTGTTGTCAACAAAATATTACTAAATTACCTCGAAGGTGAAGCATGGGACCTTTTAAATGTTTGCTGTAGACTTGGAAGAAACTTAGTCTAATTATGTTGTCATATTTTTATTCTCTTAGCATTTTGAAGGTGCAGTCGGCACGAGAAGCTCTCTCATTCGCCATATTATCACTTTTGTGCTTCTTCAAATGCTGTCTGTGACTAGTGTCTGGGCCTTGAGGTAGTTTTCTGGTACCCTACAAGTGTTCCAGCCCGCACTCTGTTCTCACTGGGCTTTTAGGTGGGGACAACTATATTGAACTATTTCAGCGAATTCTGCTTAAGATTTCTCTAGTACTGATGGGAGGTTTTGATGTTGTCTATTTTGTTGTTGAGCCTAATTTGCAGGCAGCACTCATAGGCCTGCAGCCATGGAGCTCTAAGCTACTACACTTGGAATAGGAAGTCGTCCGGGTTTGTTTTTCTTTTTTAAGTTTTGCTAGTAAGATGCTTTCTCTGAATATGGAACAATTCTTTTATTGTTAAAAACACTTCTTACTAGAAATATATTTTTCTCTGAATATGTAGCCTTTCTGACAGCTGTTAAAGAATTACACGTCCCCTCTCCCCATACAGCCTCTTGTAAAATGTAGGTAGGTAGAAATGGCTTTCAGCTCTAAACAGGGTAAATTTCTGGTCCTACCACAGACCTATTGTATGAAAATCTCCAAAGATGGAGTCTAAGAATCTGTTGTTGTTTTTTAAACAAACGCCCCATTTTTGAGTGGTCCACCTTTTAATGCTCAAGCGGGATAAGTCAAATTGAAGAGTCTGGCTGGGGTCGGGAAGGGTACCTCACTCCACAGTTCAGGGTCTTATTGCTGACAGCTGACAGACAAAATATCCTGAGTGGCAAGCGATCCGATTTATCCATATTTTCACGAAGACCTGTGTCATGTGTAATCATTTTCTTGTTCAAGCCAAATATTTAATGAAGTACTTAGGAACTTCAAGCATGAGGTACATATAGCCTCTGGGAAATCAAATATAGTGGCAGTCTTTGCCACGTAGATGTAGGTAATACCTATTTATATCTCTTCTTTCAGGCAAACCCAGAAGGCCTGGCCCAGCTGTTGTCTGGTATCTTGTCACTTCTGCCACTGGTGTAGAGGCCTAGCAAGGAATAGTGCCGACTCTGAGGAGCTGATGCAGGTTGATGAATGAAAAGACCCAAAAGGAAAGGGCTGGAAATGTATGACTAACAAGAAATAGAGGAATCTTTTATTAGAATGTCAGAGTGACAAGTACCTTGGTATTTCCACTTGTTTTGTTCAGGAGCAGCGTGACCCAGGATACCTCCTTTTGCCATCAGCTCAACAGAAGCCTTATCCACTCTTTTTTTGGTTTATCAGTGTGTGTGTGTGTGTGTGTGTATATGTACACACACACACACACACACACACATATTTCATACTTGGAGTTATAATCCATACTACTTTAGTTTTTGGCTTAAATCTAATCCAGCTTTGATTCTTTGGAGCACTTTCACTTGGCTCTGAAATATGTTTATTCTAGTTTTGTTTCTTTATTGTTTAAAGTATTACATATGTCTCGTTTTTCCCCAATTGATCCCCCCGCCCC
>NW_006283588.1:2535427-2596647 GCF_000327345.1 Myotis davidii
CCCAAGAGAATGAACCTTAACTATATTTTAACACAATTTTGGCCTAATGCTTCTATATATTAGGCTTCTCCTAATATATAATTGTGATATAACAAATAACAATAAATATTAAGAGGGTTTTTTTAGTGTTTTTTAGTTGGAACATTTTGAAAGACTGCTTTGTGATAAAAAGTAGTATTATAAGTAAAATATACAAACATTAAGCTCATATGTATTATTTGTAAAGGGGTTATGTTTGAAAGAAAGATAGAGGCATGGCCTGAGTAAGAATAGACAGGGTAAGAAAGAGTATTCCAGGAGGGAGAAATAATAGATGAGGTGTTTGGGAAGGGGGACAGACAGAATGAGACACATACAAAGGTTAGCAAGTAGAATTCTCTGCCTGGAGCACTGAATGTGTGCTGAACAATCCCCTCTTGCCCAAATGCCTTCTTGAACCTCAACTTGTCATGTCAAGTTCCCTCCCTACAATCAGAGTGTGCACGTTCTCTTCGATGTTTCCCTGGCTCTGGAATGAGGAAATAAAGGCCTTGCACCCTCCCTCAAAATATGCTGCTTCCATTCCCTACATAAAACTCATGCACTGATGTTGGGAGACAGGCTCAGAAAAGCTAAGTGCGAACTGAAACGAAGTAACTCCAAACAGAGAGAGCTGGCGCAAAGCTGTCTGGGCACAGGTAGACCTTATCCCCTCTTTTTTTGGTTTATCAGTGTGTGTGTGTGTGTGTGTGTATATGTACACACACACACACACACACACACATATTTCATACTTGGAGTTATAATCCATACTACTTTAGTTTTTGGCTTAAATCTAATCCAGCTTTGATTCTTTGGAGCACTTTCACTTGGCTCTGAAATATGTTTATTCTAGTTTTGTTTCTTTATTGTTTAAAGTATTACATATGTCTCGTTTTTCCCCAATTGATCCCCCCGCCACTCCCGCTCCCCAGGACAAGCCCCCACCGCCCCAGTGTCTCTGCCCATTGGTAATGCTAATATGCATGCATACAAGTCCTTTGGTTAATCTCTTACCACCACCCCACCTGCCTTCCCTCTGAGGTTGGATGGTCTATTCAGTGATTCTTTGTCTTTGAATCAAGATCACTTACATCTCGCTAGGGTTGGCTTAAGCACACTTCTTATTTATTTAAGAAACTTATACCAAAGCAAATAGATGCCAATATATATTTTGTCAGTGAATAAGGAAGAAATAAGAACTAATTTGAGTCTTATATATCACTGTCTTCAAAAGAGTTATTTCCTGGCATATATATATATATATATATATATCTCACTGAACAACATGTACTCTGCTTATGGTACTACTTGATTTTACTTGAAAGCCCCTTTAACTACAATAATTTTTATTAAGGTTTATCAAACGGGTTGGTTGTTTATATCTTGCTTTTGCTCCATAGATGATAATGTTAATATTAGCTTAGTATGTAAGGGACTTGAATAAGAAGTTTAAAAACAATTATTCACTGGCAGGAGAATTTAACCCAGGCATATAGAAGATTCTTGGTTAAGGATAGTCATAAACCAGAGGACATTACGCTTATCTATGAGTCAAGTGACTAATAATAATAACATTGACTACTTTTGGGTTTTCAGCATGATACGAAGTTTTTTTACGGGTATTATCTAAGTCACTTTTCACATTTAGTTTATTCCGTTACTTGGTTGAACAGTCTGAGGCTTAGAGTAATCTTGTTCTAGGTCACACTGCGGCAGTTCCAGAACAGGCAGGCCCGCTCAGACACTGTGGTTAAAATCCATTTTAGTAACTGCTATACGACCCTGTTTTCTTGGTAAATCAGTCCCAGTGTTTTTATTTCATACATTAGGAGACTTAGGCTCCAATGATTGAACAGACCAAGATTAACGACTAGTTTCTCAAATTGAATACATAGCATTAGCGCTAGAAACCAGGATCACCTTCCCAGGCAGCAGCCCGGTGGACAACACTGGCCATTCCTATTTTAGAACATTCAGTGCATAAAAGGACTCCTCACTGATGACTCACTGCCCACACACTTAATATTATAAAATGGGAACATAATGTTTTTACCTTCCAAGAATTGAGGAATAAAGGGAATGAGGTTTCTTTTATCTTCTGACATGTACTACATTTCGCTTAATTTCCATTTCCTTTTCTGCTATGTAAAAGGTATTAGGACCATTGTAGTAAACAAAATATACTAATTTATTTTAAAGGTGGTCACTTGAAATTAAGTGTATTTTTCATATATATTATTTATATTGTGCTCTGCAAACTTCAAGTCATCTAATATTTCTTCTGTATAAAATTGGCTTTTAAGTAAGTTGTGGTAATGAACGTTCTGATAAAGTAGTATTTATTAACCATTATTTTATTTGATTTTGATCCATATGCTCTATGAAGTGTTCAATGTACACAACAAGTAAAGAACATTTATATTAATGGTTTGTCAAGCCATTTGTCTCCATGGAAAAATAGATATGTATCTAATATCAAAGGACATGCAAATTTTTTTCTTGACAAGTCATCTGATCTGCAAATGCACTGTGGTTATAAAAGCAAGTTAAATATGTATGTATTTAGGATTAAATTACCATTTTACCAATATCCTCCTTATCTGAATTAGTAAAAATCGGAGAAAGAATATAAATAAACATCATGCTCAAGCTATAAAGGGATTTCATTGCTTTACATATTACTTCAAACTGCATGCATCAGTTAAATACAAAATTTTAAGAGCAGCTAAAATTGTAGACCTCATTAAATCTTAATTAGATTAAGCCATTGCAATAGGTGGCTCCTGAATGAAAGGTAGCTTCCTAAGGTCAATACTTAAGGCCTGTGGAATGTTTATTGCCCTTTTATTCTTGTATTTGCTCGTGGCTTTTAGTATGTGCCAATAATCTCTTTGTTTCACTTTGATAGACAAAATGTGTTCTCACAGTTTGGGTGTATATACTTGTTAGAATGTAGTATTTTTGAGTTTTTTGTTTGTTTTCTGTTTTTTGTTATGCTGCATCTCCATTGTCTAAATCAGGCATAATAATTGCCCAATAGAAATGTATTAAATGAATTCTACTTTATTAAATCCTGAAGTCTTTTGAGTATCTGGTCTTAATATGATCTTGATAACTGAAGAAGATGGACAACAGCCAAATGTTAGTATAGGTTCCTGAGTATCATCTTTAAAAAATACCAGTTTGACACACTATATTCACCAGTTAAAATAAAATGGATTTCTGTATGGCATTTAAGCATCCTCGTCTGATGTTTAGAAAATAGAAATAGCTTGTTTGGAATAGACTTTAAAATGATTTATCCTTGGTTATTTTTCATTACTATAGAAAAACAAACAAACAGGTACTGTGCTGATTACTTAACATGACTTCGTCTTGCTTGATTTTTAGGATAATATTTTGAGGAACATGTTCCTATTCCTATTAAGGATGATATCATTGATGCTAAGGAACTTGTTCATGATTACACAGCTTGTAGGTAGTGAACTCAGGAGTCTGTGCAAGCCTTTTTCTGTACTGCCGCATGTATACAAGAAATAAGCCACAATTGTAGATTTGTTAGAGTGAAGTAGGCCTTTAAGGACAAAATGTGAATTTTTTTTTAACCTAGCTGTATTTTTAAATTAGTTAGAAATATGTAAGTTTTTTAGTATTGTGTCTTGAAGCAAAAGAGTGTATATATATATATATATATATATTTAATGATATATTTTTCTCACACATTTGAGAAAGAATTGAAGGGTTCTTGTAGGGTAATGATAGTAATAGTAGAATCTGATTAGTTCTATCAGGATTAATCTAACAATTAGACTATAGGGGAGGCAGGTAGAACAAAGGAGGCTACTGCAGTGATGTAGGGAAGAGATGTCTGCTCGGGCCAGATGGTGAGGCTGGTCTACCCCGTGGCTCCTCTGCCAGTGCTTCCTGGAAGTGTAACAGGCGGCTGAATTTGGAATGGATTTTGAACATAGAATTAACATTTTTTTCTCAATGATTGGAAATATGTAAAGGAAGAGAGGAGAGAACAGACAAGAACAATTTCAAAGTTTGGGCCTAAATAACTGGAAAAAGCAAGTTGATATTTCTGGGATTGAAAGGGGGGTGGACATATCAAAAGTTTGTTTTGACCATTTTAGCTTTCGAAGTAGAGTCTATTAATGAAGACTATTAGATTACCAAGCAGAGCTGGATATATATCAGGCCATATGCAAGTCTGAGGGACTGGTCTGGGGGTAGAAATGGAGGAATCATCGCTGTAGAAAGGATCAGTAAAGTCATGGGGCTGGAGGAGAACACCTGGGAAGGCTGAATATAGAGAAAGGGCTTAAGTCTCTGCATCTCTGATTACTCCAGAATTTATTGTGAGGATGATGAAAGGGAACAGCCAAAGTGCCTGGGGGAGAGGAGCCAGGAAAGTAGGAGAATCTAGAATGGCATCTTAGAAGTCAAGGGAAGGAAGTAGTACAAAAAAGTAGAGGGACCCCATGCAGCGGACTTAACAGTTCAAGTCCAGTCAGAATGAGATATGACCATAGAATTGGAAGTGGAAGTCTGTTGATGACTTTGACCAGAGAAGATTTTATTACTAAAAAAAGTTTTGAAATCACTCACCTAGAAAATACCAAGTTCTTGCTTCTCTAAATTTGTGATTCTAATATAGGCAAACTACCTTCTAGTCATTATATAAATCTAGGTATAATATCCAGTGTTGTTTTGTTTAAATATTTAAGTCATACAAATGTTGACTTTAATGATCATTGTTTAATTATATGATTGCCAGATAAAGCTCTTATAAAATGTTCCACTTGATTGCCTTCTTGTCTTTTGAAATCATTAATTTATGGTAGAAAAGGTATGAACTTTGGAAGTAGACACATGTTTCAGTCCAAATTCCACCAATTACTAGTCATGCAATCTTAAGCAAGTTAATTTTTCTAAATCCGTGGGTTATGCATATATGCATACATGGTCTTTGGTTGATTACCACCCACCCACCCACCTCATTTTCCCCGCCCTCCCTCTGAGATTCCACACTCTGTTCCATGCTTCCAGAAATACTGTCTCCAGTAAAGCATAATGCTTTCACCCATACGTGTTGTCAAAATAAAAACAAAGGACATTTTTGAGAGGACTAAAGTGGTTTTTCTGGAATGATACAATTACTCCTCATATGTGATATAAAATTAAGGCTATTTTATGCCGTAAGAGGGTTTTTTTCTCGAATATTTTTTATGAACAGAAAACCTAGACAAGTATTTTTATTTAAAACAACTGCCAAGCAACTAATTTTCATGAGAGATTAACAGCTGAAATAATGGAGACGTCAGATTTTTTAGAAGCAAAATATCTTAGATGATTTTTGTCAGATTTTCTGTAATCTACTGGATATCAACTAATACAGTTCTTACTAAGTATGGAAAACTGTACATTTCTCAGTGAGCTAAAACAGTTTTAATATTTATATTTTAAAAATCAATTAAAATGTTCTAATGAAATGAGTGTACTTATAAACCTTATTTTGATAATGTGGAAAAGAGTGATTTAATATTTGATAGATTATTGTTGACTTATTTTAATGGATTCAGTAAACTTGGTAAACTTGCTCTAATTTATAACATTTGCTATTACATTGTGCGTATGTTTGTGGTAAACCTTTGAACAAGATATATGTTCACATTGATATTAAGTTGCTGCCTACAGTTTACAGTAATATCAGCCACCAACATTTACATCTATTATTTCTAGTTAAAAAGTAAATATTTCATTTAAAAAACTCCAAATGGAGTTTATTTAATAGACTTTTCCATTATCTTCATGGTTTAAAACTACAATGTACCAAAAAATCCCTAATTCCTCAGATTGTAACATTAGCTTCTTTGTCTTGTTTTTCTAGAGCTACATTCATGGAAGCAGCCAGGCCCAGTTCGTGGCTGAGTCCCACATTATTCTGGTACTGAGTATCCTTTAAAGGACTGATGATTGGAAAAGGAAAACCATGTTCTGTCAAATTAATTCTCTCCTGATAATAAATACCAAGACTTGTAAAAGACATTATATTTTAAATTGGCTATGTCTAATTTTCTGATTTCTATGCTAATTATTTCCTATTATACTTTTGGCTTTTATTCTGAATTATTAACAGTCTCTTAATTTTCTCTTTTTTACTGAGTAATGAAGTTAGAGCTTTTGCTCTGCCTCGGTTATCTCTGGCTAAAGGTTATTTGTGAAACTTGTATGGTTTTTCCCATAGGATCTTAATGGTGGGGGCAGGGGGGAATGCATCCTATAATGTAAAAAGCAAGATGAAAAACATTATTTTAGTACTGGTCCCCTTAAATATTATGATCAGTCAGAAGAGGGAGATGTAGGACAGTTAGAAATTTCTTTTTGGAACATACCAGACCCATCGTTTTGAATCAGGTAATTCTGCCCAGTTTGGGGTCAAGAAGAAGATAGCAGGATAGGAAGGAAGGAAGTTCAAGTATTTAAGACAAGCTGAATATTCTCTGAGTGGGGAGTTACCTTTTAGGCAAACAACTGTATTTGGGGGGAACAGTGAGGTTTGTGTGAGTCGTGTGACGTTTTGACTTTGGAAATGAAGCTGGAGGAGAGATTATGACTCCATTTTATATTCCAGTGTCTTCCTAAAGCTCACTGAGCAGCACTGACCCGCTTCTTCCTCGTACCAGTTCTCACCCTTTACATTCCTCCCACACGTGACCACACATACTTGGCACATACATGGAATTGTGCATATCTGTAGTCCGTTTCTTGCTTGCATTTATTTAATTACCTCTATCTTTTATGGCTTCAAATTTAAGAAATGACTAAGATGAGTATTTTTGTGTATGTTGTACTTTGCCTCTTAGGTTGGACTTGGAAATAACCTACATTTTAGTAAACATTCTCAAATTTTGTGATTTTCATCAGTAACTACAGGTTTCTGTGTTCTGACTTTATATGGTAAGATATTAATCCTTTCTGCATATCAGAAGGGTTTTTAGTGAGAAAAGGAAATATTTGCAAACATGTTTATAGGAACATCTCCATATCTAAAAATGTGGGTAAGGCCATATTTACTCTTACTTCATCTCTTAATTGCATGTTTATGAAGCAAAATACATTTGTGTTCAAGTATAATAGTAAGAAAAAATACTTGTTGCAGGTCACTTTTTAGCTCTTATTTATATATACACATTTTTTCTACCCTATTTCAATCCCTGATGTAGCATTTTAGCAGCATACTTTATTCAAAGCAGCTAGTCTATTAAACACATCAGGAGTACCTCACAAAAGAAATGAAAGTTCCATTATATGGCAGGAATTCTCCAAGGTTCCATTTCATGGCTCATTGACATGAAACTGAGATTTAGGATGCAAAGAAATTTCATAAGCAGTGTGAAGTCTTCCATATAGAGTTCTAACAGGAATACCTAAAAGAACTAGAAGTCCCTGTTCTCTCTCTGTTACCAGTAATTATTTATTGCTTTATTTCTTGTTGTTTTATTTCATAGATATTTATGAAAAAGAAAATTTCTTTTAAAATGGTAGACTCACTAAAATTATCAGTAAAAGTTAAGAAGCCATTATGTAATAATTTGTGATTTTACTTTTATTTGGCAGTCTGCTAATTTTTTAACACTATATATTTTTCTCTTGCCATTTATGTGTGTATTTTTTCCCTTATGGGAAAAAAGTAAATTCCAGATGGTTACTTTTTGTTTATCTGTGGAGACCATTGCTGCCTTTTGTTTTCCTCCTCTTAATTTAGTAAGCCAGGTGATTGGATGCACTGGCTGTGTACAAACGTTTGTTGGAAAAAACCTAAGGAAGAACAGATGGAGTTGGCTGTTGTCATAGGTTATATACTTATATTTACTACAAATGTTTTTCTCCCTATTAGTAGTGTTTTATTTTCTCCGTTTCTTATTTAGGGAAGAAAAAAGAACAATCCTAAGTAGTCTACGAGAGAAAACTATCTAAAAAGTTTAAGAAATATTATGGCATTTTAATACAGATATGTGGACCAAGAAGAATTTATATAATCCTTTATGTTTTCCCAGTAAAAATTTATTTTTCTTTCATTTACTTTTCATTCAGTTATGTTTCAGTACCTGATGCAAATAAGATATTTGCTATTTACAAGAAAGTAGACAGATAGGAAAAGAATTATCCTGCTGTGTGGCCAGTGCTAACATCAGTGCTCGGACGCAGCGAGAAAGCAGAGAGCACCCGGATGCCCAGGTAGTTCAACTGACTGATGGGTTCATTTTGCTACAGCAGCCGAAGTTTCCCTGTCGGAGAATAAGTGAGGGAGAGTATTCCAGTAGGAGGCACAACAGGTACAAAAACATAACATGAGAATATTCACAAATTGTGAAGAGGAGATTTGGTTGGGTAATGAAAATGTACACATGCCTTGCTAAGAAATGTGAACCTTATCTGAATTCTCCAAGCTACAGTCGATGTGTGCCAGTGGGTACAGGACACACGAGGTATTGTATTGGCTTTACTGCCAACTATACAGACTCTGACCTGTCCCATGATTCCCCTTGGCCTTTAAGTTCTGAGATCTAAAGAAGATGGCATAGATAAGTATCAGTTGGAAGTAAAAGTGCTAATATAAAAGGCAAAGGCTATACTAGCGATATATATATATTCTTGTAAATATCACATTTGCTTTTCATTTGAGAAAACATTTGTTTTCCATTTATCATGAAAGTTTGATCTGCATTTATTTTCAATCTATGATAGAGAAAAATGTTTATTTTAATGTGTTATATAGAAGAAAAAAACATTATAGGAGAAAATTAATGATGGATGCAAGTTGAAGATAATTTTAGATTTAGATCCCTTTAAGTCTTCTGTAATGTGCTCATATATTTTTCAACTTCTGTTCTCATTCATCTTAAAATTGGCAGTCGTGATTCTCTTCCTGGAGCAACAGTGAACCTAACATCATGTGCAATTGAGAATGAATTATAATGCAATACAAATGCATTTGTTATTAGTTCAGTAGGATGCCCAGTGCCTTTGGTTATTATATATAATTTACACAATAGCGGCTTCTAGTGTATGTGGGATGTCAGTGTTTTGACTTTTTAAGCAATAAGATGATGATTGGCAGGCTCAGCAAAGAAACTGTGGAGTCTGCAAGTAGTTGAAGTACTAGTATATATTGCTACAATGTTAATACAAATGTGCAAAATAATACATGAACTAGGCCGTGTGTGTGTGTGTGTGTGTGTGTGTGTGTGTGTGTGCGTGTAGGCATTAACTATCTCAGAACAATAGAACAAGTCTCAGAAACATTATAGTTTATCCACTATATACTTACATCTCATATACTCTTTTAATGTTGTGCGAAAATGGCTCCAGCCAAAATTTTAAAGGCAGAAAAGCATCTGTTATCCCAGAGTTAGACATAGAATCTCCCCAATATCTAGGGGCTTTCCTTAATTATTCAACCTCCCACCCAATGAAGGAAGCTCTACATATCAACTCTGACAGATGAACATCTAACTAGCTTCTTCCTCTGTTTAAAAATTAATCCTTCATGTACAAATGTGAATTATTTTTCTCAAATGACAAGTATTATGTAGACTCTTTTTTCTTAATCCAAAACTTTTGTTTCCTTGGATACTATGGAACTTAAGCCCAATTAATTCTCAATAATCAAAGATCTTACATTTAAAAAATATTTTTAAATAAAAGAGAGAGAGTTGGTGAGTTTAAAGACATTTTAGTTTAATTCTTATATCTTAATTTTAACCATCAAGTTTAAAGTAGGTTCACAGCTCATTTCTCAATACTTTTGCAGGAAAAATTCTGAGAATGAGATCATACTTATTTCCTGACCCTACTGCTTTCTAATAAGATATTTTACTTAGAGGTTATACACAGCCTGTATCTAGGCACCTCTTTGCTTTAAAGTTCCTATTTTAGAGTTATATGTACAAAGGTTTACAAAGTTTTGCATTTCTTTATATACGCATTTATGAATATGAACTTTCCTTTCAGAAAGGATTCATAGAGATCAGAGCAGAAATAAATGAAATATAAACCAGAAAAACAATTAAAAAAAAAAGATCAAGGAAACTAAGAACAAGTTCTTTGAGAAGATAAAATTGCCAAACCTTTCCAGTCATGGGCAAACTACGGTCGGCAGGCCAGATCCGGCCCATTTGAAATGAATAAAACTAAAAAAAAAAAAAAAAAAGACCGTTCCCTTCTATGTAATGATGTTTACTTTGAATTTATATTAGTTCACACAAACACTCCATCCATGCTTTTGTTCCGGCCCTCCGGTCCAGTTTAAGAACCCATTGTGGCCCTTGAGTCAAAAAGTTTGCCCACCCCTGAGCTAGACTAACAAAAACAACAACAACACACCCTATACATCTACATGATGGAATACTATGCTGCTCTAAAAAGAAGGTGCTCTTATCATTCCCGTAAGAGATCAACCAAAGTATTTGTATGCATACATATACGCATAACCAATGGATATAAGACACAAGGGGATAGGGGAGGCTAGGGGACTGTCAAGGGCGGGGGGAAAAATGGACACATATGTAATACCCTTTGTAACACTTTAAGCAATAAAAAATAAAATAAAAATAGAAAATAAAAAATAAATTTAAAAAACACCCTAGAAGATTAACTGATACTGCAGATATAAAGAGGATTATAAGACATTCTAGGAACAATTATATGCCACATAACCTAGGGTACATTGCTAGAAACACACACTCTACCAAGACCAAATCAGGAAGAAATAGAAAAATCTGAACAGACCATTAATGAGTAAAGATACTGAATTTGTAATCAAAAATCTCCCAACACAGATTTCCAGGACCAGATAGCTTCACTGGAGAATTCTACCAAACTTTTAAAGAAGAATTAACACCAATCTTAAATTCTTTAAAACTGAGGAGTAAGGAACACTTCCAAACTCATTCTAAGAGGCCAGCATTACCCTGCTACCAAAGCCATATAGGGTACCACAAGAAAATTATACTAGTAGACTAGTATCCCTGATATATATAGATGCAAAAGTTCTCAACAAAATATTAGCAAACCAAATTCAAGAACACATACATAGGATTGTACACCATCCACCAAGTAAGATTTGTCCCTGGGATGCAAGCATGGCTCAACATATGAAAATCAATAAATGTAATATATAATACTAGAGGCCCGGGTGCATGGATTCATGCATGGGTGGGATCCCTCAGCCTCCCCAGCAATTGGGGCTGGCCAGGGGGAGGGACCGTGGGAGGTTGGCTGGCCATGGGATTTGGCTGTGGGAGCACACTGACCACCAGAGGGCAGCTCCTGCATCGAGCGTCTGCCCCCCTGGTGGTCCGTGCACATCATAGCTACTGGCTGGTCATCAGGTCATAAAACCCTAAGCAAACATTCAACCAGTCGACCGAACAACCAGCCACCATGACGCTCACTGACCACCAGGGCGCAGATGCTCAATGCAGGAGCTGCCTCCCGATGGTCAGTGCAGTCCCACAGCCAACCTCCCATGGTCCCCCATAAACCTGTCACACCCCTCCTGGCCAGCCAGGCTGAGGGACCCCACCTGTGCACGAAATCGTGCACTGGGCCTCTAGTATATAGATAAGATAAATTCAACAATGCAATGTTGTTTTCACTTTAAATAGCTACCTTTTAAAAATATTAAGAGGCGAGAGAAAAATTATATATTTTAAGTTTACCCTGATGCTTTTCATTTTTTCCTATAGATCTGTGTTCCTATCTGGTATAATTTCCTCAGATATAAATACCTTCTTAAGCATTGTTGTAGCTGAGATATTCTCTCAGCTTTTGTTTATATTAAAATGGCTTTATTTCACCCTCATTTGGAAGAATATATTAGATGTTGAATTCTGGGTTCACAATTTTTTTAGCATTTTAAATATATAATTTCTTTTGTGTTGTTGTTTCCGTTGATTTGGATGAGAAGTTGGCCGAAACATAACACTTTCTCTATATGTAATACTTTTTATTTTTCTGCTGCTTTCAGTATTATCAATATTAAATCTTTATCTTTGGCTGTGGTGTGCCTAGATGGGGCTTCTTTGAATTTATCTTACTTTGGGCTTGCTGAGCTTCCTAAATCTGTAATGTGTGTGTGTGTGTGTGTGTGTGTGTGTGTGTGTGTGTGTCTTTTAAACTAGATTTGTGCTAACATAAAAACATTCAAACCTGTAAAAAGAAAAAAAAAGAAGAAAAGAGAAAATGGGCTTTGTGCTCAGACAGCTGCCTTGAATTCTGGCTCCAGCACTATTAACACCTTGTTCTAGTTATTTAGACCTCACTGTAAGTTGCGTTATCACAATGTACAAACAAGAATTAAAACAGTACCCACCTCACAGCATTGTTAAGGGGCTTAACAATGAGAGGACTCCTGTATGGTGTTCAGCCCATTTGCCTGCATACAGTTGCTTCTTCCCTATGTTTTCTTCTAGCAGTTTTATAGTATCAGATCTATGGTTAAGTCTTTGATCCATTTAATTTTGTAAATCATTATTTTCCCCAGGAATAGAAATCATACCACTTCCCCCACGGTTTTATTAATGAAATTTCAGCAACTACTTAGCAGATGAGATAATAAAATGAGTATTTTATTTATAATACCTACATAAGGTCATTTTAAAACATTTCATATATTTGCAAATATGTGTGATAGTAACTATGTATAATCATATGTGTAGATTAAAATTTATACATGAATAAAAAGGGTGTTTCCAGAGAAAGATAAAAGGAGAATCCTTTGACTCCTTAATAAGGACTTACGTAGTCATATCCGTCTGCTCCAAAGCACTAAGCAGTAGAAATTACCCACATAGGAACAAGTTGAATGATACAAGCTTTTAATTTTTTTCTCTCATTACTAGCAATGCCCTATGACTATGGACTCAAGGGAATTTACATCAGTAGACTGTCCAAAACACCTTAAGAATAATGAAATCTTAAAATGCACAAATTTATCATACTGGTAGCATGAAACATTCATTCTCTTACACAATTCTTTCAGGCCATCACTACATGATTGAAACCCAAGGAATTTAGTAATTATCTAAATTTCATTGGTTTTCAAACTATGTATAATGGACCCCTAAAAGTTTAATTGTAGTATGTGATGTGTATACATGTATTGGGTGGGAAGGCCAGGGTGAGGGTGGGAGGATGATGCTATTGCACAGGGCTGATAGCGGCTTTTTTCTCGTTACTTTAGACTTCTGACCAAACTTGGTTGGTTTTATGCTGAATATATTTTAGTCTTCTATGCCTGCCAATGTAAGGTATCATTGTGATTCTATATTATCTGTGTATAATGTGAAATGTCATTATTGTTTTTGAGAGTCCACATAAAGCATATGTGTTGGGAAGGTCCTGGAATTTAAGAGCATTTCAGTTACTTGCAAAATCTCACAAGTTTTAGGTTATATATTTTAAAAATCAAGTTAGCCTTAGCTGGTTTGGCTTAGTGGGTAGAGTGTCAGCCTGCAGATTGAAGGGTCCTGGGTTGGATTCCAGTCAAGGATAAATGCGGGCTCGATCCCCAGTAAGGGGGCATGCAGGGGCAGCCAATCAATGATTCTCTCCCATTGATGTTTCTATCTCTCCCTCTCCCTTCTTCTCTGAAATTAATATTTTTAAAAAATCAAGGTAGATTTAAATACACAAAGAATGATAATTTTATTTTATCTGCATAGAATAAATTGTATTTACCTCTGTGTGCATTTGTAATTTAAGTATTCCACTACACAAAACATTGTGTTCAGATCCAAAAAAATAATGTTTTATTTGCATCCATTGCTACTGTTTCCTTGACAATTACTATAGATGCTGCTATCACCATGGGGATGGTTCTCCTAAATGAAGCGGCAACATCCAAAGGAGATGTTGGAAAAAGACGAAGTAATTCTGTGTTGTTTTTTTTTTTGTAATTTTGTTTTAGACTTAAGATTCATTTAAATCAAATGAGGAATATAAAAGTTCTTTGTAAACATAAACTAAAGAAATGTTCCGGTTGAGGAACGTTGCAATGTTTTTTACTCTTCTATTCTTAGATGTACACAAATAATTAAAAATATATCCCTTCCGAATGGGTTTGGGTGACTTGCTGTGGAACTACAGAGAAAGGAGAAATTCTCTCCACCCTCGTCAGGCGTGCTCTGCCTAGCTCCATGGAGGATCTAGTCCTGGAGTACCGTGCATCCTGCGGGGAGAGGTGGGGATGCTGGGGGAGCCTGAGAGGTATAATGTCAAATGGTAGGTCCTCAATGCCATGGGAATCAGGTGTGCATTTCTGAGCCCTTTTTAAACCCAGAATTTGTGTATGAGGAGCACAGGTGCCTGAAAAAGGCTAACATTTTATTAAGAAGTTTAAAGATGGATAATTTATTTAAAATAAAAGACTTATTTCCTTTATGGGATAATAGCTAGGGTAATATGATTGTTAGTACATCATAATGATTTCTGAACACTTAGGTATCATAATGTTGAAATGTATTGGGTGAAATATACAGTTTAGTTTACCTTTTCCCATGATGTTCTCTACACACCAGTTTGAAGAAATATAGAAGAAATAAACATGTTACTTTGTTTAGCTAAGCATTGTTCAGATATATCACTTCATGATATATCTTTTAAATAAACAATGTGCTGCTCTTTGGATTGATAAATAACATGAGGCAAATTCTTATGTGATGATATATTACCATATGTCCTATCATATCAGGCTAAATAATAGTAATAAGTGTGTATTAATATTTTAATCACAATGTCTATGAAATCATTACTTCCAACTTTTCTCTTGGTCGATTTTATATATATATATATTTCTCCAACCCCCACTGCCAAATTATTTGTGAGAGAGAGAGAGAGAGAGAGAGAGAGAGAGAGAGAGATTATATTTTTAAATTATTTCCTTATTCTGGTAGAATTGATATAATACAACAACTGTGATTATCATTGACCAGGTCATTGACCAGGTCAGAATGTTTCTGTGTCATAGCATTTGCTTCTTACAAGTATGTTATCTGGGATGGGCTACAGTGATTCATTTAGTAATTACTAACTCCTCACCAACCACTTAATTCCTCTCCCTATCCATATACAAGTATTTGGTTGCATTATTTTATTCTGCTGCAGGAAATGAAGTAAATATGTATTCACATATTTTGAGCCTCATTTCCCACTGAGCATAAGAACCAAACGAGGCTACTAAGAGTGACAAAGGGAATGAAAAGTTTTATTTAGCATCTGAAAAGTTTTTTAAAATAAAAATTAAAAAAAGGAAAAGAAGTGTTCAATAAAAGTACTAAATGTAGGAAGATATAAAGTAAAACCTCATGCAGTGAAGTCTGGGTTGAGTAAGGCTGTTGTAAGCTGTGTGGCTACATGCTCTATCTAGTGCCTGGTGTCCAGCATACTGGACATTCTACACTATTTTTAAAAGTGTTTTTCATTTTGTGACATTGAGTACCTTTTTTTTCTTCCTTTGAAGTTCACCTATATGGCCTTGTCTGAAATGAAATGTCACACAGACAATTGAATGCTATTAAGCACTTATGACTTAATTTGTACTCAAATCAGAGAGAATGATATTCCTACACTGTTGAATGAGAACTGACTAACAGATTTCTAGGCCATTATTTTGAGAATACCATACCATATATACTCCCTTTTACTCTCCAAGCTTTTATTCTTAGTTTAATATACATCATAATGAATTGTCAGTAACAGGCTTTTACTGATGCAATAATCTAAAATTATTTTCATAAATACTGCATGGCCCTGAGAATAAAATTATATTTAGCATTCCAATAATGCAGATGTCTCTGCTAATAGAGCTAATGCTTCATAATACAGGGGTAGTTTCATCTGTGGTTTATCACATATTTTGTTTGTTTTTATCCCCTGGGGCATTTTAGTACTTATAGGAACGCTGTAAGAGAGGAAAACTATCAGAAGACTTAAGTCAGTCACTTTGGTTATTTTCATACCCAAAACATACCCGCTCATTGGGAAGAATGTGTAAAATAGTGAGTCCATTGTATTTTGGATTATCTGGTTTGTTGTATCTGTATGTACCATGAACTATTAATATAAGTACACTGCAATTACTGAATGCATTTTTAAGTGTAGACACTTGGGTTCCATGTGTCTAGACATTAATGGTATTTTCTGTCTCTCTAGTCATTTGCCTGGTGGGATTGGGCCTGGTGGTCTTCTTCTTCAGCTTCCTTCTTTCGATATTTCGTTCCAAGTACCACGGCTATCCTTACAGGTAATATCATATACTAACGTGACTCTTTTCATTCTTACTAATAGAATAAACAGAATTTCAATGGTTAATTTATATTCAAGGGTTGATGTAAATAACTAGCTCATTTTCCAAGAGATTTTAAACTCGGTTAAGCAAGTGTGGGCACCCCTTATGTGTTCAGCATAGATTGTACAAAGGAGATAGAAGACATGGTCCCTGCTCCCAAGCAGAGTATAATTTATTTTTTATATATATAATCTCCTATATAATAAAAGCCTAATATTCAGACTGTCACCTTGGGCGGTCATTCAACCGAGAGTTCGACCACTCACTATGACATGCGCTGACCACCAGGGGGTGGCACAGAACATGGTGAGTGTTGGCGATGTGGCACTGGCAGTGGGCAGCAGTGAAGGCGCTGCTGGCCCTGATGGGCCCCAATGAGAGCAGGACCACAGGAGGTTAGTGGAGCAGGTGAGCAGGCGAGCAGGTGGCACCAGGCCATGCTGGGTGTGAGCGGGGGCCTGATCGCCCCACTGATCACCCTGCAGACGGCAACCAGCAGTGGTGGTGGGGGCCTGGCCCTGATCAATGGTCCCACAAGCAGATGGTGGAGCAGGTGAGGGGGCGGTGCCAGGCCAAGGCAGAGTGCCAGGTCGGGCTGTGGGACTGGGGGGCACAAGCTGAGGCTGCAAGCTGGGGCCTGATCCCTGCAGGTCATAGCATTTGCTTCTTACAAGTATGTTATCTGGGATGGGCTACAGTGATTCATTTAATAATTACTATATATATATGTGTGTGTGTGTGTGTGTGTGTGTGTGTGTGTGTGTACACATGTGCATATCCATATAACAAAATGGGTTTTAAGCTTTGTTGAATTCATCAAAAATTCTTTTTCTTTTAGATTATCTGTCTAACATGGCTTTGACTGCATTTTCAGCTTTTTTCTCATATAATCTACTGTTAAGTTTTTACTAAACTTTGCATCATCTTTGGAATTCTGCAAAGTTTTAGCTTTTTCAAATAAGAAAAGCCAACTTAACATAGATGCCAAAATCCTCAACAAAATCTTAGCAAATCGGATCCAGCAGTACATCAGAAAGATCATACACCATGACCAAGTAGGATTTATCCCAGGGATGACTGCATTTTCAGCTTTTTTCTCATATAATCTACTGTTAAGTTTTTACTAAACTTTGCATCATCTTTGGAATTCTGCAAAGTTTTAGCTTTTTCAAATAAGAAAAGCCAACTTGAAAGGAAAATTAAATGATAATCTCTGGTGACTAGAGTTGTCATAATGAATATCTCATACAATTTCCACCAACATATTGTCATGATTGGAGGTAGGAAGTTGTTGAAAATTAATTCTCATATCACATTATAACCAAACTTTAGACTTTACTAGAACCTAATACATTTGGTGGGGAAGATTATACTTGGTCATTTCATGAACTAGGCACAAATTTACTTCTTGAGCATATTCCTTCTTCAGCTTCTCTTAGAGAATAAATGTTTTACTTTCTCTACAGAGTCCTTCTAATAGCTTAATCCATCCTTCTCTTAATGAGGGAGTAAAGGGCCTCTATTTCCTTTTGCAGTTAAAACTGCTGAGTCAGTGCAACTAGTGATACATTGATAGAAAGTAAAATCTCATCAGACCTTCCATCTCTGCCACAGTGACCCGTGCAGTTATTTTAAGATGGTTTATGGGGATGATGGCCACAGTACACGGCTTTGTCTGAGGGACAAAACTAACCCCGTAACGGGGAGATCTGCCTGTGGTGCTTTTTGGAGGAGTATGCCTCTTCAACCCCACCTGGCAGAGGCTCGATTCAGTTTTCTTCCCACACAGTAAAGATAAATGTACTCAAGGAGTGGAGAAATGTAACATGTCTGAGCTGTAGGAACATCTGCCTTAAATCCTGACTGCAGTGTAAATGAGTTATCAGACACATTAGCTCCCAGGGCAACTAGAGTAATAAAAAGGGCAAGTAAAGTCTCCAGTTTCCTCATTTTCTTCTTAACAATATTTAGCCAGCCAATTTTGGTTTTGAAAATGTGATCAGGCTAATCAAATCTAAAGTTAAGTATGTCCAAGAAAGAGAAAGCTGCATTTTTCTCTTTCCCCTACCATTGAGAATCATGGCTCTGTACGATTTGAGTCTTAGTTTGCAAATGAGTATTTGTATTCCCTTTTTTTTTTTATCTACGATGCCAAAAACACTGAAAAAATTAACTCATTTCAATCTGCAGCACTTACAATATGCCAAAGAAAAGGCATCTCTTTTTATTAAAGGTAAAAGAAAGGGGTGGTGTTAGGAGACTTTTTAAACCCTATTTAGTTGACAGTCAGGAAATGGGGAAGGTGAGGAGCAAATTCTGGCTTTCCTTGTGTACCAGGTACCTACTTATGCCCATCTACATTGTTCTCTGATGTAGCAGAGGAATGTGTAGAGAAAATTAAGTTTTTACTAGTTTCATTGCATAGTATTACATTTGACGGCACTGATTTTGTTAGGCTGTGAAGAATTTTCTTCAAGTCGGTCCTTTTTCCCACGGAGTAGGTGTCATGTAACAGAATTCTCTCCAGTCCTCTAGATCTTCTCCAGGAGAGGACATATAAATCCTCAGGAAGTTTTCAAATACATATTCCAGGCCTCCCCCTAGATGCACAGAGTGAGCATTTCTGACCTGCAGCCCGTGCTTGCTCATGTGATGTCTACATGAGTGTAGCATTGAGCCTCCTGACTATGTGACCCGTCCCACTCCCTTGTCAAGGCCCCACCAGGTTAAGCAAGGGACAGGCCTGCCCTCAGCAGGCCTCCTGGGGCTGGAAAGGGAAATGACATCTCCTGTGAGAGTCGGAGATGGGGACCTGATTCAGATGAAAACCCTAAGGAGGAGCTGCCGAGAAACAGAGTCAGACAGCCCGGCAGAGAAGCTGGGGAAGGGGAGGCAGATCCTGGCACTGCAGCCGCTTCTCCAAGCCTGGCATTTCCTGTGCCAAGAAATACCCGATTCACAGAACTACGACCGTCATTATTTGTAAACTAATTTTCACTTTCCTTACAATTTTGGATTCTGTTAAATCTACAATCTTTAGTTTCTTCTATATAGAGTGATCTTTTTACTTCATTTTTATTTTCTCTTAAACCTCACAAAACCTTAAACATTTATACCACTCATATTTTCTCAGTACCTCATATTGCTATTTTTTTGTCAGACTATATGCTAAAGAGGATAAACGTCTACAGTAAATTTACCCTATGTCCATAAATCTTCCCCACATTCTTAGTCTTCAAGGTTTTTTTCCTACAGTAATAATGTTTCATACCATCACTCAGTTCTCCCAGATTGTCTTTTAAGTTTTTAAACTTCCTGATTTAAATCCCTGATCTGCTTGTTACTAGCTGTGTCCTTTGACAAGTTACTTAACTTAGACCTTGGTTTCTCGTTTGTAAATGGAAAAATGTTACATATTTCTTTTGCTTAGCGTAAGGACTGCATGAGAGAATGCATGTAAGATCAATGGCACATTGCCATTATGTATTAATTACTCAGTGCCACATTATTAATTAAAAATGTTTTAAGCTAATTATTATCATAATTAATTCTGATGTAAATATTTTAAACTCATTTATATCTAATCTACCTTTTTCTAACCAGGATTTTTCTTTACAGTGAAGATTAAGTAACTTGTTTGCATGATTGAGTTGAGTGAAATACAGATTTTCCCTGAACCTTTTGATGAATATAATCGGACTCCTGAGTCTCTTAAAACTACCAGTGAAACATCAATCTTAAGAATTTGATCTAATTACCATCTGAGTCATAGTTCAAAAAAAGAATTTTTATTGCAGTGGTAGCACTGAATTTATTTTGGATATTAAATAAAGATTAACTTAAGGGTTTGTCCTGTTTACTAATAAGAGCAAAATGCTAATAGCAATACATGATAGTGTTCACTTATGGGTAATTACTTTCCCAATATTTTCCACTGCCGTTTTCACTCATGATGAAGTTTTCTTCAAAATATTTCTGTAAAAATATTTATGACATATCAGGTCTCAAGTAGGAAAATAACATGAATCATCCTCCTAATTCTATCACGTTGCTTCCTGTTTTTAAGACTCATAGGAAATAATATTTAGAACCAGAAGATCTCAGCTCAAGTTCAATATATAATTTTGTATATTAGTTAATATACAAACGAGAGGTTGGATCTAAGAACCTCTCTTTGCTAACATTGGGACTTAGAGTTAATTGTACTGTTTCATTAGAGTCTGATGATGCTTTTAATTATACATTCTTTCTGGTTCAATATAATGAAGTTATACATTTCATAAAAATAATCAATTGTTTATATTATGTAAGTAAATGAATTGTAAATTGAATGATAAAAATATTTAGGACATTGAAATTACCCACTTTAAATGTTTATTTCAGTCCATTCCTTTATTTCCCCTGTATTACCAGTTTAAGTGATTAACTATTGGTCTAGCCAACAATGAGAGTGGCCCACAGAAATAGTGTTTTACCCAAATTTCACCACACAAGTTTAAGTTCTTATCAGCATCTTCGCCCACCACTGACCTACACTGAATCCCAGCCTGACCCCATTACTGGAACTAATTCAGCATAGTTACCCTCATATAACTATTAAAATGAGATGAATTAATGTAATGATGACATTTTTTGTTATGTTTATAGGTACAAATTTAGAATGGGATAAATAGCTATTGTGTTTTTCTTACTTCCACTCATCATAATTTTTCTTTTTCAGCTTTTTAATTAAATGAAGCCAAGTGGGATTTCCATAAAGTGAAAGTTTACCATGAAGATGAAGTGATCCTGACACTCTACTTTGAATTCTTCAGTACAGTTCCATGTTGATTGTGATAATGTAGCTTATTCCTGTGTGATTTTATAAATGTGAGATTTCCCAGTGAATTTAATTTATAGAAATGTGTGGTTAAATTTAATATTAGCACTGGAAAGAACAAAGTAAACACTGACGTGTTTTTTTCAAGCATATCATCATATTCAGTGAGTGCTCCAGGACTGAAATAAATGACAATGTGTCAATTCATGCTTAAATGTTCACTTATTAGTAAGGAAAACCACCGCGTTACTAAGAGAAAACTAAGAAGTGAGTGTAAATAAATTCCTAGGGCTGTGCAGAGATAAGATATATGCATGAAAATATGTCATGTTCTGAAAAATTATATTTATTGCAGTTTCAAGTTAAAGGATATGTATGGTTATATAGTGTTTTGTTCTAATTAGTCCTGACTAGAGGAAGGAGTGCAGGACAGAGAGCTGGGTGACTAGTACCTACAACTTGGATGCCTAACCTGGGAAAGATAGGTTCTTTCCATTTATAAATATAAAGCAAACGTGACTGAAGCAACATGCCTCAAAGGCACCGGCAATGGGAGCACCACCTGAACTAAGAATTCGTTCCTCTCCAACTTCAGAGGTGTCATCTAGGAATCCAGACTTAGAACCACAGAACTCACCCTTATTTCCCCCGCGTTGCCATCAAAACCTCATTCCCTGAATTACCCTGATATGAGTGAGTGACTCAGGGAAGCTGTTTTGAAAACCAAATATTATGTTTGCATATCCTGTTTCTGATTGTTTATACAGCACCTTCTCATATGTTATGGAGTTTTTTCTTTCACAGCAATTCTGTATATTAGACAGGAAATGAAAATTTTTTCTGACTTATAGAAGTATTACAAGCTGAAAGCCAAAAAGAATAAAAAACAGAGCTTGTAGCTAGACTTTTAAACCTCAAACCTGAATTTTTACTTCTGTGGTGCTACCCAAAGAAGGAATTAGAAACAGTCCAATAAACTTTTTGTTTTTCCTCATTAGGCTTTGTTGTCGAATTTTCATTGAGATCCAAATAATAGACCACGAACAGCTTTGTTAGCTATATTCTCAAACAGAAACCAGTGTACATCCACAGAATTTACTTATTTTGTATGTATGAAATTCAATAAAGAATGGAAAATATAAAAGCATACAGGAGCATATTAAGTTCAATCCGGGGCAATATCTGTGCTAGCAGTATGAAACCTCTCTTTTCAAAACATGATATTCAATAGTGAAAAGTTATGTAATTCAGAACTATGTTAAACTTATCGCCAAATCTATTATTAAAAACCATATTAATTCCCCTAGTTCCTGTTCAAATATCGATAAATTTAGTATTGGACAGCATTTATGGAAGGGCAATAAGGGAACACAATTATTGATTTAATGCCTATGACTAGGTACGCTTGACCTATGAATCTCAATCCATTGAGCATTTCCACGTTCTAAAGTTCATGCAGAACAGACGTATAGTTGGAGTTTGCCAAATTTTGTGAACACTTATTAAGTATAATTACGTGTATTTGTCCTTTTAAGGCTCTCAATTCTTCCAGTTAGTGTGCAATGGACTAAATGATATTAACACATATTTATTCTCTCTATAAAACTTAGTAGTGTGTAATCATGAGCAAATTCAGTTCTCAGATACAGTGGTCCAGGTGAAAAGAACCTCCCTACCCCATATTAGCAAAAGTTTTCCAGCCTAAATTATATAATTTCCTTTGAACATTAAATACCTGCCACTATAAAAACAGTGGGGTTTTTGTTTGTTTGTTTTCAGAATTCTATCATTTCAAAAGCTATTGATCCTCCATAGGCAATAGTTCCTTGAGGGAAGTGATTCTAAAGGGAAATAGACTGCCTTGAGATTAGTTATCATTGTTAAGTTCTACGGGCAAAAATTCCAAAAACATATTGGCTCAACTGTAGTTTGCTTTCAGAATGTAATGTGCAAAGTCACATCCATGATATATGATATCATTACCTTTGCCAAACAATTTAAATTGAAAAGTTAATTTGTGTGTGGTAGGTTATATCCTCTAAAGTCACTTTTCAACCAGATGCACTGTATTAAAGATTCCCTTAAAAATATGTTTAACAATCGCCAGATAGGGTTAAAAAATTTCTACTAAGTTTTAGAGAAAAATCCTCATATAAAATTCCATCAAAGAGAGTTTCATTTTATAATAACATATGATCAATAACGTGTTGCATTTTTCTCAGCACACTGTTCCTTGCATTAGGTATTCACGTGAGTAAGCTCAATACTTTTGTGTGTTTACTGTAATTTTCTTTTGCATATAGAGTAATATTCCATGTCAGCAAGCATGGTGATTTGGGGAGATTAGATTTTATAACTACAGATATTGACAAGTATTTCCTTTCTTGCTGTCATGAGAACCATCCTAAGGGTACATGAAGGGAATGGTTATTCTAAGTAAGGCACGACATATTGTCCTGAGGTCAGTGACATTAAACATTGTGTTTTAACGTCGTCATAGGGGCAAACACATTAGCTAGAGCATCTAGGGACAAAACATTTCAATGAACTCTTTGAGGTTTAATGTTCCTCGAAGTCCACAGAGCTCATTACGTTTAAAATATGAAAACGAGATGTTTTTCATCTCCCAGCAAGAAGCTATATTGGGTCAGACCAATAACATAGCTAGTAATGTGTTTTTCTAGTAGTAGGAAAGGGTCAGCATAGTAGCTAGTTACATTTAAACAATTCAAATATGTGCATATTAGCACCTAAATTCTCTTATTTAATTCACGAGCACCTAACGTGAATTTTGCATATTCCTTTTGTTAATCTTAAATGCCTGAAATATATACAAATGTTTATATCATGTAACCATAGAGTCCTTATTTACAGCTAATAAAACATCACAATTTTAGACTGTAATAGGAAAATGTCACTTTCACCTAAATGTTGGTGTATGTATTTACTTACATTAAAAATTATGCATATGGCTTTAGCCGGTTTTGCTCAGTGGATAGAGTGTCAGCCTGCGGACTGAAGGGTCCCAGGTTTGATTCCGGTCAAGGCACATGCCTGGGTTGTGGGCTCCATCCCCAGTGGGGGGTGTGCAGGTGGCAGCCGCTCAATGATTCTCATCATTGATGTTTCTATCTCTCCCTCTCCCTTCTTCTCTGAAATCAATAAAAATATATTGTAAAAATAAAAAAAATATTATGCATATGTGTCAATGAAAATGGTAGAATGAGGAACTCTGGGGACCAACCCCCCTCCATATAAAACACTGGGGCGGGGGGGACCAGCAAAAATGGTCAGAATCAATTTTGTTGAAAGTCCAAAACATAGTGCAAGGTGTATACAGCAACATAGTGAATACTTGGCAATAAAAAGATGGCTGAAACCCAGTAGTACAGCTTAATGGCATTTTTATTATTTTCATCACCTCCTCCATGGTCAGCAGTGGTCTTGAAAAATGGCAGCCTGTATTACTAGCATGGGTGTCTGATTCTACAGGGAACAGAATGGACCTTCTTCCCATGGATGGTATTTGTTGTGGCCTGTTCAGAGATTCCCCAGTAGTTCTGATGCAAGAGGCTTGCCTTTATTTCACCTAACTCAGGAAGATGGAAAAGTAGCTGTGCAGAGAGTATTTGCCTAAAACATTAACAGTAACTGAACATGCTGCTTCTTGGGGCAAAAGATAACTGTTGGGACAAACAGGCAGCGGAGGTCAGGGAGGGAAATGCTTTGGGCAATAAGGGCTTTAGAAAGCGCCCACATAGTCTAAGAGGAATCTAGAAAGACATGCCCATATCCAGGACAGGATGCATGCTCAGAAAAGACTAGAGAAGACCCTAAGCTTTTACCCCTTGCTGATCTGTACCCCCAGTCCAAGCAGAAATGAAGGCTAAAGTAGACTTGTAAACACCATGGATAAGTGTTGAAGGGGTGCCCCACACAGCCAATCTACAACGATCAGGAGAATATTTTCTTTTATTTTCCTTTTTTCTTTCTGTCTCCAGGCTTTTCAGGAAAGCTCTGTCAAACCACAAGGTGACCACTAAAACAACAATGTGGAATTGGAAACTTTATAGATCACACATGACTATACTTTATACAAGCAGTTTAGGACAGTCACTCAACAGCCACAACCCACAACAAGCAACAAAAGCTAACTCTGGAGAGGGAGCAGAATCCAATTTCCAGAGCTGCCACGATATTCAGAATGGCCAGTTTACAAAGAAAAGGGGGCAACATACAAAGAGGAATTCAAACAAGAAAGCATTGTCCATTCACAGGAAAGAAAGAAATGAAGAGAAACTGTTCTTGAGGAAGCAGACAGTGGACTTGCTAACTCAACACCGTAACTGTGCGTAATGTACTCAAAGAGCTAAAGGAAACCATAGACAACTAAAGGAAAAACATGGACAATGTATCTCCAAATAAAGAATATTAATAAATAAATAACTGAGTCATACAAATTCTGATGTTGGACAACAGCATAGATATTAAAATTTCACTAAAGGGATTCAAGAGTAGAACAGGCAAAATAAAGAACCAGTGAACTTGAAGCTAGGTTAATTGAAATGGTACAGTCCAGCCTGGTCAGTTTGGCTCAGTTGCTATTAAACTCACCTACAATAGATGCTAAAAAAGTTATTCATGATGAAATGAAATGACAGAAGACAAGAACTCAAAGCCAAATGAAGAAATAAAAAGGAAATGATGGCAACAAAATGGTGGAATAGGTGTTTCACCATCATTCTCCAACAGAAAAAAAGGGTTCAAAACACTGATAAAGCTAAAATTGAAAGATAAATTATTCATTAATTGAAAGAATTTGTTATTTAAAAGACGATACTACCCAAAGCAATCTACAAATATAATGCATTTCCTATTGAAATTCCAATGGCATTTATCACAGACATGGGAAAAACAATCTTAAAACTTGTGTGGAAGTACATAATGTCCCAAATACTCAAAACAATTTTGAAGAAAAATAAAGCTGGAAGCATACACTTTCTGATTTTAATCTATATTATAAAACTACAGTAAACTAAGCCATATAGCATTACCATAAAAACATTGAAAAAAAAGGGATAAACTTAGGAGACTCAAACATCCCAATTTTATAACTTACTACAATGCTATAGTAATAGAAATATTGGTAATGACAACTACAAAGCACCAAATATAGAGACTTAGCATAAGGATAAATGTATAGTTTAATGGAAGGAAACATGCATAATTCTTCATAACTTTGATTTGGTAATGGTTTCTTAGATATGACACCAAAACCACAAGCAATGAAAGAAAGTAAATTGGGCTTATCAAAATTAAAAACTAAAATCGGAGGACATTATTGAGAAAATGAGAAGATATTTCTTAGAAAGAAAATATTTGCAAAGCAAATCTGATGAGGATCTAATATCCAGAATATAAAATATGTTATACAAATCAACAAAAAAAGAGGCAAAGTCCCATTTAGAAAAAAAAAAAGATGTTAATGGCTTGAATTGTATTCCCTCAAGGGAGGTATGTTGAAGTTCTAATACCAGTACCTCAGAATGGCTCATTTGGAAATAGAGTTGTTGCAGATGTAATTAGTGAGATGAGGTCATACTGGAATAGGGTGGGCCCAAATCTAATATGAGCAGTCCTTATGTAAATGCAGCTGTGTGAAGCAGACACAGGAAGAGCCCATATGAAAAGAGGATTGGCATGATATGTTTACAAGCTAAGGAACAACAAAGGTTGCCAGTAAAACACCAGAATCTAGCAAAAGACCAGGAAGGATTCCCATGAAGATTTCAGAGGGAGCTTGGCCCTGCCAACACCTTGATTTTGGACTTCTAATCTCCAAAATGTGACCATGAATTTTTGTTTTATGTCATACAGTTTGTAGTACTTTGTGATAGCATCACTAAAAAACTAATACAGTGGGCACAGGACTTGAGTTGGTATGAGGCCAAAGATAAACAAATGGCCATCAAAGATGCTCAATATCACTAGTTATTAGGAAAATGCTCATCAAAAATCACCAGATACCACTTCATCCCCCCAAAATGGATATAATTTAATAAAGAAAACAATAGGTATTGACCAGAATGCAGGGAAAAGGGGAGCCCTTATTGCTGGTTGGAATATCAAGTTAATAAACTACTTTGGAAACAGTTTGTTTCTCAATAAATTAAACATGTAATTTACCATATGACCCAGCAATTCCACTCCTAGGTGTATACCCCAAAGAACTGAAGGCAGGTGGTCAAACAAAGAGAATATACTTGAATTTACATAGCAGTACTATGTATAATCGCCAACATGTGAAACAACCCAAATGACCATCAGCTGATGAATGGAATCAACAAGGAATAAATTGCTGATAGATGCTACAACATGTCTGAACCTGGAAAATGTGCTAAGTGAAAGGAGGTAGACAAAAAAAAAACCAATATTGTATGATTTCATTTATATAAAACACCTAGAATAGGACAATCCATACAGATCGAAAGCAGATTAGGGGTTGTCAGAGGCTGAGGGCAGGAGGAGGAGAAATGACTACTTAATAGGTTCAGGGTTTTCTTTGGGGTGACAAAAATATTCTGGAACTAGATAGTATTAATTGTTGCACAATATTGTGAATATTCTTAATGCTGCTGAATTACTGTTGAGTAAAGTGGTTTAAATGATACATTTTATATGTATTTTACCATCACCAAGAAATTATGTATATAGCTATTTAAAAATATTTGGCTCCCTATAACCAATGATATTCAAGAAAACATGGTCCTCTCATCTGGACCTCTAGAGTCTAAATTGGGTACATAATGATGAATAGATTTTCAGATATGTACATAAAGATGTATACGTAAATATATTTAATGGTGAAAAGGCAACATTTGCTGGAAGCCGGTCCATCCTTGCTGCTTGACACAGTCGCTGCAGGAAAGAAACATCTGCACAGCATATGTTTCAAGGGACCTGGCGTATATAGCATACTGTTCTTAATATGTTTGCTCCCCTTAGCGCTGTGTGTTTTAACCAAGGTCACCTCTCCGAGAAAGGTTGTTTCCCCAGGTAGGGATTTTTCCCTGAAGTCAGGGAGGGGATGAAACTCCTTAACTAAGTGCCAGGCGGGTAGTTAATCACTTTAACTACGAACAATCATGCTTAAGCTAGGGAACCCCTGGACCTGCTGGGTTTGGACCCCGGCAAACATTTAATTCTTTTAGAGAAGGGGGGCGTGACTCCTGAATGTGCCTTTTTATGGTTGTACTAGAGGCCCGATGCATGAAATTTGTGCAAAAGTAGGCCTTCCCTCCCCCAGCTGCCAGCACTGGCTTCCCTCTGGCACCTGGGACCTGGGCTGGCTTCCTGCTGGCCCCAGCTTTGTCCAGAAGGACGTCCAGAATGACATCCGATCTAATTAGCATATTACCCTTTTATTGCTATAGATTATACCTTTGTGTAGGAGTAAAGAAAATGATTTGTGTGGAAAGCAAGATAAAATGGACAGAAAACAAAATAAGCCAATGCAGAAAAAGGGAGCCAAATTAAAATGATAGGAGATGAGGTTAATTAATGGTCTTTCACTTCTTAAATTTTAGAGTATGGTTTTTAGACATAGAAAAGATGTGCTTATCCAATTCTCTTTCCAAAGCGCAGTGGTTTCTGAGTGGTGAAGCGCTTTCAGCTTATCACCATGCAGAGGGCAGTAGCCTTGAAGAACATCTTAACTGGTGATGGCTTTAATGTCAGCAGCTTTTTTGCTGATAGTGAAGCAAGATTAACTCTCATTTTAAAGCTTCCCCCCCCCCTCCTTTTAAAAAATTTATGGTGCCAAATTTTTACCTCTGATCGTGTAGCTACACTTTCTTTCTATGACCCCTCAGGGAAGAAGGCATTTCGATCTTTAGCATATTTTTAGTTTCCATTATGAAAGAACGGATATCCTAAAAATGTGAGCACATGGCCTCCCATTCCTTTGGGAGAGACAAAAATATTCTGGAACTATATAGGTAGTATTGATTGTTGCACAATATTGTGAATGTACTTAATGCTGCTTGAAACCTAGGCAACACTATTTTTGAAGTATCTTTGCAATACTTGATTCATCAATATGCTCTTTTCAAAGTTCAATCCGATTGCATCTCAAAATGCATGATTTAGATTTCCTATTTGCCCATGCATAGTTATTTATATTTGTTTCAACCTAATTAACTTTTTTTTAACTTTCTCTGTATGACCATTATTTATGTTTAAGAAGTATTAAAATGTAGTATCACTACACTAGGCAATCAAATCAATTTTTACCATTGAGAGATTTTTAGTACTATTTTTGTCTCATCTCTCTTGTCTATAATTTGTCAGTGAGCTATATTATCATTTAAATATTTATAATTTATTTTTCATTCTACCATTGCAAAACAAATGTTACAGCCTTCTTTAGATATTATAATCAGAGTGGTATCTTATATAATAAAAGCTTAATATGCTAAGTGTCCAGTCATCTATTCAACCAATCAAAGTGTAATATGCTAATGATATGCTAAGACCACTCAATCACTCACTATGACATGCACTGACCACCAAGTGGCAGATGCTCCAACCGGTAGGTTAGCTTGCTGCTGGGGTCTGGCCAATCAGGGCTGAGCGAGATAGGCGAGGTCCCTGAAGCCCTTCCTCAGTCCCTCCCCAGCTGGCCAATCTCCTGCGTCCCTCCCCAGCCTCAATTATGCACCAGTGGGGTCCCTAGGCCTGGCCTGCACCCGCTCACAATCGGACCTCTTGGGGGATATCAGAGAGCCTGTTTTGGCCCAATCCTGCAGGCCAGGCCAAGGAACCCACTGGTGCACGAATTTGTGCACCGGGCCTCCGGTTTCTGCATAAATCTCTATATGATTAAACCTTCTACTACTATGTGAAAAGGAAAGAGTACCATGGAAAAAATTGAGGCTGAAATTTAGTTATTAGTTTTAGTTATTCTTTTACATTCATTATACAATTTAGCTCCTGGGTGTCACTACATCTGCCTTTACAATAATGTGGTGCCACTGTGTGTACCACCAGTCAGTCATGAAATCCATAAAATATATTTTCCACGTTTGTTTAAAGTCTCACAAAGTTTTTCTAGTTCAAGTCTTAGAAGGAAGAAGGCACCAAAGCAGAGGCTTTTTCTGGCCGTCTTGCTTAAAATCTCCAACCTCTAGCCCTAACAGCGTAATAACTAGGAGAAAGTGTACCAACAACCCCAGAAAATGCAAACTATCATAATTACCTTCACCTGCTTTTTGTGGGGTAAGAGTTGTTACCCAGTTGTTCCAAAGATGAAGAAAAAAGGCACAAGTTGTCTGTGACTCTCCTGTAGTCCACAGATCCTTGACCTCAGCCCTCATTACCCACGAAGGGGGATTTCATTTTATCATATGTTGCTGCCAGTGCACAAACGTTAAGGGGTAGAAGATACACATCTCAACATACGTTACTTAAATATACATTAAAAATATAATTCAGTTTTGCGTTCTGCTAGTCGTTAATGGGGACAGAGGAAAAACAATCCCAGAGTTCATTTCCTTTTTACATGGCACCTCTATTTTAAGTGTTGATGTGTAAGTTATCTCATTTCATCCTTACAGTTTTGTGTAGTGGATATGGCAAGTGTAACTATATATTTTGTAGATGTCTAAGGCACAGAGAGGAAAAGAGAAAAGCTCAAAGATTAATGCACTGTGATGCCGTTAGCTGTTACGGATTCATCCTTTTTTCTCTTTGAAATACCCTTTTAAAATATCACATACACAGAAACACACACAAAAAGTATAAATGCATAGTTCTTAAAAATTAAGGCTATACCCTAGCTGGTTTTTCTCAGGTGTAAGAGCGGCGGCCTGCAGATTGAAGGGTCCCAGGTTTGATTCCTGGTTGGGGCACATGCTTGGGTTGCAGGCTCGATCCCCATTGAGGGCCTTGCAGTAGGCAGCCGATCAATGATTCTCTATTATCATTGTTTCTATCTCTCCCTCCCTCCGCTAAAACTTTTTGATAAATAAAAATATACTTTAAAGAAATTAAGGCTATCAATAACCAGTTTTGTCAGTCACTTGAAGGAATTAGCATAACTTCAGTACAGATGGACCGGATTAGGAAAGAACCAATAATCCACCTCTAGATTTTTGAAACAAAGAGCATTAGAGAACATCTTCCTTTCCCTCCCATGGCCCCTACCAATGCCAACGGGCTCTCCCACCAGAGATGCGGAGCCCAGACTGCCAGCTGGAGAAACCAACTAACACCGCTCTGGCTCCCACCTATGGAATTAGGAGTTGCTTCTCCCACCTGATCTCCCCAAGGACCTGATGATTACATTTACTCTGGAAACTACAATTAGCATGAAGGCAATAACCTAAAGTGATAAAGTGTTATGAGTAGCAGAAACCACTTCCCCAACAATGGTGTCTTTTTAGGGTCCTGGGGATAATGTGCTTTGGGCTCTAATATTAGATGTTATTGACTAATCAGCATCCACTATGCCATGGGACTAAATTCAAGCCCGACTCAAAGAAGAAAATTATTGACCAGGATTTTATACATGCAATCATCTTTCCTCTTTCTTTCTGTTGCACACGTTTGTCACCAGGCAGAGCACAGTATAAAAGGTTCCTTATGCCATTCTTCTAAAAATCATCATTTACCTAGATTTTACACCAAATAAGGAAAGTGTAAATTTCCAAATATACTTTTGCCAAAATGTACCCTTCCTTATAGAACAGGGACTATAAACTGCTCACCAGTAGTCTCACTTGATTATCTGGGAATGAAGGTTACAGGAAGAAACTTTATGCAAATCATCCTGCCTTGAGTTGTTAGACATAGAACAAGGAGTACAGAATGAGGTCATTTAAAATTTTTCTGTCTTTCTGAGTTTACATTAATTCTAGTTGAACAAACTTCTATTTGAAAGTTATTAAACCTCCAACATTCTTTAATTCACTATAATGTCATCTCTACTAGGTGTACCAGTTAATAATGGCAGATTTTGTAATCAAAGAAAACATGATAATTTCAAGAGAAACATCAAAAGTGCTTTAATAAAATACTTCAGTATCAGGGCTGGAGCTGAAATATTGTTTCACTTATTTTCAAACACATCCTGGAAAAGTTCTAGGAGTAGTTCACCCTTAGCATTATCTTGTTCTACAATACTTCTCACAAAAGAGAAATGGTATACAGCTTTAGATCATGCAGAAATGCTGTGATGCATGGGATCACAGGAAACCCAATGTAAGAAACCAGGACCTTGAATAGAGGCTATGGATGGAGAAAAATTGGGTAGCAATCCTAGCAAACCCTGACATTAGAACATGCACTGTCCATAAAGAACCCTGATTTATATTATTTAGTGAATAGTAATTTAATAAAGAGAAGAAATATCACAGAGCCTATGAATAGCTTCTGTTATACACACACACAAAAAAAAATTATACCAAATTTGTAAAGAAAAACCAGCCATTGTATATGTATCACGTAAAACAGTAAAAAGACATTGGAACATTGGGAATAGTAGTTTACATAAGGTGTTATTAATTGATCTTTAGATGCCAAACACAATGCCAAAAATAACTATCATCTATTTTTAAGATATTCAGAGGAGAGTCACTATATGCTTAAGAGTTGTAACAAAAGCCACACATCAAAAAGTATGTTATAACATTTAAACAAAATGTTTCATTCTCTAAGCCAATTTCTTTTATCCTTGCTTTCATTGGCAAGAAAGAAAGCATTATTTACTTCTAATTATTAAATCCCCTACAGTCTTTCCTTATCCACGTAATATGTATAATCTTAATTTCCCTTAATAAAGTTTGCTTTCCAGATTTAAAAAATAATTTGTTGAATGCTCTGACTTCTTTTATCTCCTATCCCTATACACACCTGACATGAATCCAAGTATTTAGGGAGCACCACCTTTGCTTTGAAATTCTCTATATGTCCAAGCGTTTGTCTCAGGTGTTGCGTGGGGAACTTTCTGGAAAAGTTGAATGAAATACAAGAAGTACCTTTAGCTTCCATATGTTTCCATCAGTCCCAGACTTCTGCCACTCTTTTTCCTACACCGATGAGCATCAGTGACTCCGGACCTGGAATCTCAGCCTCCCCTAGAGAGATTGTGAAACAGAGAGATCGGGGGTTTAAAGAATGGAAGTAGTGATGCTCATTCTTGGACAGGGAATCCGTTATGTCAGTGACATGCTGGTGGGCATTCTGGAAGTTAGAGTGGGAATCAAGTCCTTAGGGAGCCCTTGAGAGTGTTCTCTGACACTAGCAAGACTTGACAGACTTAAGGAATGTGTCCAAAGGTTTACACAAATGTCCCCCATGTCAATCGAAAAGTCATTGATTTATTAATTGAATTGTAATTCTATGTAGTTAAGTCCTCACTTAACGTCATCCATAGCTTCTTGGAAACTGCTACATTAAGCAAAAGCAATAGATAAGAACATTGATTTTACCATCAACTAATAGATATAAGCAGGAGTTAAGTTCCTATGACATATTTCTGGTCCCAGAAACATCAGTAAACTTCTAGTAAAGACCCCAAATGCTTCTAATATTAAACATTGAAATTAATGTGAGCAATAAAGACATTTAGGGAAGATTAGTAAAAACAAGAATTATTTTTAACCCCCTATTCCAGTCCTAAGCTGTGGCAGCTCAGGGTGCACTACCAGACCCCAGGATCCCATCCCAGGGCGCACTCACACCCACACCCACGCGACTGGGACAGTGAAGAGACACCAGCTCACTTCATGGGCATGTCTTTGGGATGTGGGAACTGGAGACCCAGAGAAAACCCACACGGACACGGGGAGAGCATGCAACCACCACCCCCACCCCCGCCCAAGACAGTGGCCATGGCCGCGAATCAATCTGTTTTTTCTCTCATCTGTGTTCTAACAAAATGAAATGACATAATTTAAAGTGCTGCTCTACTGTCCGATAGGCTCACTAGTTAAGACTAAAAATAGGAAAATTAAAGCTACTCTGTGTTTTCAATAAATTTAGACCAAAACAACAACAACAACAACAAAAATCATTAGGCCCAGAGCTGTGTAAAAGAAGATGAAAGGGGACATAGGATTGAAAAGAGATAGTACTCGTGAGACAATTCAGAGAAAAGAAAAAAAAATAGCAGTCGAGGTGGAAAGCTGTGAGTATTACGATGGTGGACTAAAGACGTGTGTTTTCCACACCTCTCAAGAAATTACTGAAACTTCATTACATACAACAATAAATAAGTCTGACACAGGCTTCATAACCACAAATTATGTCATCAACAGCAGAGAATTTTTAAAAAATTTATTTCAACAGAAAGTCACTGGGATCTTATTAGCAGACTAACAAGAGCAGAGAGTTGGAAGGAGGCAGAGGTTACTCTGTTGATTACTTCAAGTTGACCAATCAAGAAAGAGGAAATTTTAAAAACTCATTTAGAAACAAGATGGCAATCAAAAACTAAGCCACCCAGCAATGAGTGACGTTATTTGCCTATGGGAATAACACTTGGGACACAGGGTGGAGGTTTACAAGGAAAAGAGGATAGGAAACAACATTTTTTATAGCATTATATATTGTTTCATATTGTGTTTTTTTTGCCAAATTCTAGAAATCTAGAGTAACAACTGAAATATTATACACGAATATATTTTTCAAAGTCTGGGATGGTGTACGCCCACTAGTTGTTAATGTTTAGTGGAATCTATTTCTCTATTGGCTGAGATTTTTGCCAGGAAAGGAATTTTTATTTATTTACCTAGCTATCTATCTTCCTCTCTGCAAAAGTATTACATTTTCACATAAAGTTGAGTCAAAGTAGAGGAACTGAGAGCGGGGAGTCAAGTTTCCTCTGCTTATTGCTCCACTTCACTCAGTGGCCTTTGTTGATCATGTGGTGGGTATCCTACCGGGTTTTCTACGATGCAAATCCATATTACTTTTATAATGCCTATCAAAATATATATCTCATTGAAAAAGAGAAAACCTCATAATGACAAAAAGATATAGAATGTGCTCATGTAACTGTTAGGTTAAAAATATTAAATGAAAAATTATATATGTGTTATTATTATAGCCAAGAACACAGAAAACAAACCTCTATGCAAAGAAAGTTGATAAGGAAATATTCCAAAATTCTCAGTGTATTTTACTGGACAATATCTTTAAAGTAATAAAAACAAGAAATACCATTCACCACCATTACTTTAGTTCTAGACTAGAACTTTAAGAACTTTAATCATATGTCTGACATAACTAGACATAGGTGATCTTGGAAAGAGTCACATTGCTTCTCATTTAAATCCTGAATTAGAAAATATTTGTATCTCCTTCATACCATGTCTGAAATATTCCTTCATGCATATATTTTTTAGGCAGGTTTTAAGCAAGATCCCAGTAGGCTCTATACATGTGAACTACCTTTGGAAATAAAACTTACTCAGAACTTATGACACTACCACAATGAAGTAGTAAGTTACCTAATGTCACCCACCCCAAAATGTTTACAAGTTAAAAAATATGTATCTTAAAGGGATAACATAATCCTGTAGGGATCTTTAAGATCAAAGGTAAAAGAAGGTAAAACTTTAAAAAAGAATATAGAGGAAGCACTCAAAAGAAAATAAAATTGGTGATTCATGTTTCATCCCAAGTATTTACAAAAGCAATGGTCCTTCCTTTTTGTTACCCAGAATTAATCAGGGAGGTTGAATAGAGGGAATAAAATGCATGATGCATTTCTAATATACAAAGACATGCACACAAATACACACACAACGTACTGAAAACTAGTTGGAGGTGAGACTAGGGTAGAACAAAATGATATAGGATAAGAAGAAGGTGGTAGGGGAATCATGAAACTTAATGGCTTTTAGTCAATATTGTTATTTGCTATATTCTTATTTTTGTCTTCTTTTTATTCCTTCACCCTACCATACTGCACTTCAAGAATTGAGAACACTTTGTCATTCTCCAGGTGTTTCTGACATATAATTATAAATTTATTTCATTTTTCTATCACTTTATAAATTTTTTGTGGCCATAATTAGGCTATCAATTTTTCAGAAACATATATTACCCTAGAAATTCAATAGTGTTTTAGTACAAAGAGTATTAAATTCTGAGATTGTTTTTCAAGCTGGTTTCAAAAGCAAGTAAACAAGTTACCAGCATCATATACATTCGTTATAGAATAATAAAAATAATGCACTGGCTAATAATGGATTTAAACCAATCATCAACAATATTATTTAAGAATTATGAAAGGCAATGAACAAGGCGGATGGCGATTGGGTCTAAGTGCAATCCTGCCAGAAGATCATATAGTTATTATTGAAGCATTTGGGTCAAATTCTTGTAAGAGCTGTCAAGAAAATGCATTACTTGAAAGGATTTTATATTACCGATAAAAACCTTTCTTAGAATAATAAGACCAATACTAGTCACTGCTGTGTATTCTCACTAAAACCACTCACTTCTTTCTCTTGTGAGAGGTATTTCTAAAAGATTAGCATTTGATGCTTTCTTCTCCTAAGAGCTGTTTTCTGTTTGGATCTTAATACACAGCAAAAGTCAATCTGACCAGCTGATGTCTGTTGCTAGACCACTTGTTCTCCTTTATCCTACATTGAGGGTGTCTTTGAAAATGGAATCTACTTCCCAAGGTTAATAGTAACAGCACAGATCATATAAATCCTTCTCATTCTTCAAAGAATGAGTGCTCGCAAAAATGAATGCCCGCTCGGTTGAACTTTACTCATAAGCCCCAGCATTTAAGGAGAGTAACCATTTATTATTTGGAGAGATGAAGTTATTTAGTCACAACAGGTAAGTTATTATTTCTCAGATGTTCCTTTTATTTAAAAAAAAAAAAAAGGATTCAGGACGGGTATGTAGTTCTCAGGAGAATACTTACAACCTCCCCTGTACTGTCAGCCTGACCCCCTCTCCATCTATATCTCTCGCCTTCAATGGGGAGACCAGGGCTTCAACAAACCACGCCTGTATGGACCTTTGAAAACCAGCCAAGAATAATTGGGAGAAAGTTCTCATTTGAAAGAATTTGGTCTAAAACTAACAAACCTAAACCTAAGTAAACTAGACTAAACTGAATCATGGTAACTTTACATTAGAAAACGGGTATTTGTTTCTTCTTTGGGGGAGGCAGGTGCTTATCTCACAATTAAAATTTAAAGAAAATGAGGCTTTATCCAGGCTCCCTGTCTGGTGGAAACGTTGGTAAATCGTCCAACTGGATGAAGGCTTTGTTTGTCTCAAATGCCCACTATTTAATCAGCCTCTTATTTCAGAGTGCGCCAGGATACAGGAGGCACGCAGGAAACAGGCCCTAGTGGCAGAGAGGAGGTCCCTGAGAGAGACCAGCATCCTCCTCATCTCAGAGCAAATAGGGAAGCTGGAGGCCACGCTCCTACCCACCGGAGCGAGGCCCTTGAACGAGCTTATGGTGTTTCTGTAATTCTCAGCCATTTTGAGACACAGGATGCGTCTCCTTGGCAGGTGTTAGATTATTAGGAAAATGAAGCAGATGGAGTTGGCAAACCATTCCGCCTCTTTCCCCGAGCTGCCAGGAATTCCTACCCTCGGGCTCAGCTTCCCATATGCTTGTGTAATGAAGCTCCTGCCATTTCACGGAAACAGAACTGGCATCGCCACTCAAGCAGGCCCAGAACTCTGCACAGAGAGCATCACCCACGTTTGCCCGGAGTGTAAGGAGAAAGCCTCCTTGCATTCTCTGCGGCACTCAGACCTGCCAGGAGGGAGGCCACTGAGGCACCTCATGTCACGGGCTCAGGGGGAGGGAGTGCGTGCCTCTCCGTGGAGTTTGTGGGTGTTCAGCTCACTGTCAAATGGATCTGATACCCTCTGTCGCCACATGAGCAAGGACAGCCACGCCTCAAGTATCCGCACAAAGAACTAACAGAAAACACCATTTCCAAAAGCAGTGCATCTTGTTGTCTAAACCCAGGCCACACTGTCAACATGATGTTTGCCTTTTAATCGCAGGCTCTTTTGATTTATCGTGCAGTCTTAAGAGACAGCTCACAAGTGTATTGACAGAGGAGCTCATACAGATGCCTAATTAAGGCTATTAACATAATGAGGCCATGCAGTTTGAGGAATTAAAACCATTCTCAAAGTTTAAATCATCCTAACAAAACCCAAAATGAAGATCACCTGTGTATGTATCAATTATATATTGTGCAGGCAGATATACAATTAAAACACAATCAATTCCAAATCTATTACAATGAGGAAAAACGTATTTATTCAGCAAAGATGCATTGAACTTTTACCACGAGTCTAGCAGTATGACTTACATGGGGGCTACAACAGAGAACAAGACAAAACCAGTCCCTGCTCTTAATGAGCTTGCATAGGACGAGAGAGAAAAGCAGATGGCGATGAGAAAGAAAGCTGTGGGCCACGGTGAGTACATGGGAAGGACACCCAACCTCCAGAGAGACAGAGCTACCAGTTAGGGAACCACCTGTGATACCTGAAGACTGAAGGCATCTCCCAGGCAAACGCACAAAGGAGAGAACTTCTGGCAGAAACCCAAGCCTGAGGACAATCAAGGTCTATTTGAAGACAAAGTAGTTCAATGGGGCTAAGATGTCATGTGTGAGAAGAGGAGGGGACAGAGTTGTGACAGGACATTCTATGGGTTCATCTCAGGAAAGAGCTGGAGAGCCTTCTGAGGACTTGGCCCCGAGTCCATTAAAGCCCCTGGAGGGAGGGCAGCAGGGGAGTGGTTCACGTGCATGTACATTTACAGAAACAGCACTGTGACCACCATGCGGAGAATGGGTTGAATTGGGCACGTGTAGAGGAAGTAGCAATGCTCAAGGCACACAAATGGTGATGGGGAATGGAACCAAGGGTGGAAAGAATAGAGATTTTATTTTAGAGAAAAAAATCCACCTTTTCTCAATGAAATATTTTATTAAGAATTACCTTCACCATATGGCTTTCTCCTTAAGTTTTTGTATTGACTTTTTTTTTTATCTGGCCTAAAGCATTAATCCAAGTACAACAGGATGGATTAGCATTTGCATACTGCTTTGGCCTGCAAGCTCAAGTAGAGGGCAAGTCTCATTTACAACTCTCTGGCCGGTGAGCTGAAAGTGAGCTGACAGTCTTCCAGGGACACATTGGCATCACTCATCACTTTAGCTAAAGTCTAGGACAAAGTCTACCTTTTCTCACTGGAGGATTCTCAATGTATAGACAACTGCCTGTAGTTTGCAAGTAAATAATGTATTTGTTATTCCTCCAGGAAGCTCCTTGATTAACCCACAACAGCCTCATTTCAGAGAGAGCTGAGGTCCTGTGAGAGCTGGCATGTCTACCTCTAGGACACCGGTCCCCACGTCTTCAGGAGGGAGGTGAGAAACACTCATCTTCACACAGACGCACAGAGTAGGGAGGACATGGTGCCTCTGGAAGGAGAGTGTGGTTTGCATTGCTCAGATGTCCCAAGTGTTGATGCAAAGGGTGCCGGGTCTCCACCATGGCCTCCCAGCTGGCTGGTGAAAGCTGTATTCAGTTCAGTTTGAAGAATGTGATCAGTCCCTGTGTTGGAGGATTGCTTGAAGTCAGTGGGCCCAGCCCACTGTTCTCTAGATTCATAACACCAGACCAATGGCTATTTGTCTACCCGACAGAATGCCCCAGAATCGGAGGAACAGACTGTCACAGCAACAATGCAACCCTCAAATGGGTCAACAGTACTGAAGCACCACCAATACAGTGGGGCCTTGACTTACCAGTGTCCCGACTAACGAGTTTTTTGAGATACCAGCTGTCTCTTGGCCGATTTTTTGCACTGAGTTGATAGAGTAATTTGAGTTAATGAGCTCCTTAACGAGCTCGGTCTCGGAACGAATTAAACTCATAAGTCAAGACCCCACTGTAGTCCTGAGAGGGGATCAAAAGTTCAAGGCCATCAGTCTGCCAGGAGTGGATTGGACCAACACTCCAAACAGTGTGACTTCCCTCACCTTGACACAAACTATTTGCCTTTTAGAGGAGTCATAATCACGCTGTATTCCTTGCCTCTGCAGTCCTCTGCCCCGTCCCCTGTCCATATTGGTAGATGTGTTACCATGCCCGGCACCATGAGGGATCCAGGAACAGCGGTAACAATCTGGTGCTTCACTGCAGTTTGGTCTCAGAGAGCAGGCTCTACGTGTATCTGCATGAGTGACCCAGACAATTTTGTTAGCAGCCATGAATTATTTCCCCACTAGCTAGTTTTCCGAGTGGCATACCAAAAACAGTGATGCTATTGGGGACAGCCTAAGAGTCAGTAAAAATATAACAAAGTTCTCCCCCAGTTCTTGTGGCCAGAACTATAAGAATGGCCTTGAGTTATGGCCACTGACTGGGGGGGACCACACGATTTTCTGAAAGCTGCAGCTGAGCTAAAACAGCCCCAGCAGCGCAGTGATGCCAGTGGGTCTCAGCTCAGCCAAAGCATCGGTGAACCAGGCCGAGACGTTGAGGGGGCAAGACACACAACGGCAATCAATTTGGAGGACGGATTCAGCTCCTCTGACGATGTCAGCCACAGCTCAGCTGAGACTATGGCAGGAACAACTGAATTCAATTGGCAATAACCTGCTGCAAACCTCCAGCTCCTGTTAGCTTTTTCTGCTGACCCCGCAAGGCTGTTGTGTTGAGCTATTGCATCTCTCACCACCTTAATCAAGCCAACAACTTTCCTTTCTCTTTCTGAGATGCTGTACTATTTCTGTTAGACCAGCCAGGGATGCGTGGTGGGGGTGGGGAGCAATCTTCAGGTCCCACTGTTCTCAATATGTGGCCCTTCCCAAGCAAGAGAATTGCCTCTGCACCATGTGACAGGGAAGGACAATAGTCACACATCACTTTCCACTAAACACTCAGATGGAGAATCATCCAACAGGACACAGACTAGGCACACAGGTCACATTAGCTCCCCTCCCCGCTGTGAACTCTTTCCAAAGCCAATGAGCTGAATCCAGGCACCTTTTCTTTCAGGGTTTTGTGCAGGTTATCGCCTGTGGCCCCCTATATCCAAAAAGCCATAAAACTTTTAATTCCTCCCCTTTCTAAGTCCCCGAGCACACTAGTACTCATTGTCTTTGATTCCCCTTTGGGGACAGGAAAACCTGTCCCCAAAATTCTAGCTCTCACCATTTTTTCTACTTAAAGTAGCTGAGGAAGAAGAGTGGAGGATGGGGGGCGGGGTGGAAGGAGAGAAAGGCAGAGACCCAGAGAGAGACACAGACAAGAGAGACAGACAGAGACACAGAAAGAGAAAGTGAGAGACACACACAGAGTGAGACACAGAGACAGAGAGATATGGAGAGACACAGAGAAACAGGAAGAGAAAGAGAGACACAGAGACAGAAATTCAGAGACACAGAAAGAGACACAGAGAGACAGAGATGTGAAGAGAAACACAAAGAAAGAGACACATAGGAAGAGAGACAGAAAGACGCAGAGAGAGAGACAGGGAGGAACTCTATGCCATTAAACAAGTCTTCACTCACCTTCCCGTTGGAGCAGCGTGGCAGCAGTTCTGCTTCAGGAAAATGAATTTTGAATGTTTTCACCCACCCAGCACTCTGTATTGGTGATAAGACCCTCTTCCTTGTCTGCGGGGCCCCTTGACTCAACGGCACAGTCACACTGCTTTCCTGCGGGGACCCCTAGGTTTGCACCCTCCCACCGACTCACACTCCGACTGACTCAGGTTTGGCTCCAACAGCAGTAACTCTTTAAAGGAATCCACTTTAACATGGGACACCTGTGGCCCTGTTGCTCCGCTAACTTCTTTTGACCCCTTGCCCCATTTCAGCATAAGGACTAGGGAACGTCCCGCTGGTGGTGGGGCTGACCACAGGAATTTATCTCAATTGCTTCAGGTCAGTTTCTCACTCTCCAGGGAGGTCTCCTTTATCCACATTGTACATCCAATCTGGGGCAGGAAGGTTGAGGATACTAGTCAATGTCTCACCTGTGGTTTCCCCAAGAATCTTACTGTCTCAGAGAAATCTGGCTCAGAGGGCTAACACTTTCTTACCACAGCCAGGCTCCACAGAAAACTAAAAATAAAAACAACCAAAAAGTAAACCTTGAGTCCTTTACAATTGTCTTCAAATGCATCTACAGCTGTCTTCATGGGCTGCAGGGGATTCAGCTGCAAGAGGGCCAACTGAGGACAGTCTTCCTTCACAAGTCCCACTCCCCCTCATCCCAAGAAACCAGCCACACCCTGACAATTAGCTTGGTTTCTCCAACGAGGAGTCCCAGACTTCTCTCCTTTCACACTCACTGTGTACACCCTGCCCCCACCCTACACACCGTAACTGTTGTCTGAAAGGGCCAGGAGACGTTTGCCTGCTGTGGATGCATCTCAGCGCTCATTGCTACAATACAGTTCCTCTGCCCCCAGGACAGTTAACAACAAGCTCATACCACTTAGGCAGCTGTTTTTCATCCTGCTTCCTGGTACTACCAGCTTGTGACCACATTGCTTCATGAACAGGACCATTTGTTCATTATCTACATGTTCATTACCAATCCCCACGGACTCCCATCCAATTGGGTTAATCAGCCCATGAGGTCCTCATTCTTCTAGGGAAGCATGTCTTGGTCAGCATCCCACCCTCACGGCCAGAGCTGTCAAACATTGTGAAGGGTCTGAAATTTTACCCTACCTGCAAGCTAATAAGTTCGCTTGCATGGTTTCATAGATGGTGGAAGATGACATGGACATCCAGGTCAGAGATGGAAGGCAGTGTATCACTTAAAGCGATGGCAGCAGCAAGAGTGCCTGCATTTTTGTGACTGTTTCCTGAGCTCCTTTTCTGGGAGAGCCAAAACTGTAGTTAAGTGTCAGTTTGGTGATGTGGGGCTTAGCATAAACAACTCTATTTTGGTCCTAATGTCTTGTTTTTAACAAGTATGTTTTCCCAAAATACTAATGTTAGTAACAAGTTAGACTTAGGCCATGGCTCACTTTTAGGAGCATCTAATTCTAGCATTTCTCATTCTTCTAATCTACAGCTAGTTCCGTTTCAATACAGCTTCATAGTCTGGTTGTCCTGATAATAAACACGGGGTTGTATTTACATGTTGCAGAAAAGACATAGTTTGCTTCTGCTCTATCGGGAAATAACTCCCCCACCCCACCCCAAAATTTACTCGCATTCCCACTTGAGGGTTGGGAATGCGAGTGCTTGGGAGACCATGGCCCTGGTGACAACTTGACTTCAGACTTGTAGCATCTAGAATCGCGAGACAGTAAGTTTCTGTTGTTCTAAGCCTCCCAGTTTGCGGCAGTTTGTTATGGCAGCCCAGGAAATTAACAGGACTCTCCACAGTCCTTCATGCTTTTGTGATTACCCGAAAGCTACCTCGGATTCACGCCCAGGCACCCAGTTCATGCCAATAGTTACCATTGTTAATCAAACCCCCCGCAACACGCACCTTTGAGTGTTGACTCGGTGCCAGGCACTATGCTAACCACTTTACATATGTTTTCCTCTTTTTGTAGAGAAATAAGCTAAGAAACGCAGTGAGAATTAGTAAAAAAAAAAAGAAGAAGAAGAACAGGCAGGAGAAGTTAACAGTGATAAAGACATACTTGCCCAAATCACAAATTTGAAATACACAGTTATGCAAGTGTTCATTTTAATTAAGAACATTTCTGTCTTTCCAGGTTATGTTTCCTGGGTGAGGGCAATAAAAAAGTAAAGAATTGTAAATATTTGCTTTGAAGGGGATGGCACACAAAGGCCTGTTAGGTCTTTGACTAGAAGCATGGAGGGAATATGAAGGGTGTTTTGTAAATAACACCAGGAAGACAGGTATGCCCTCCTAGGTGCAGAATGGCAAGAGTGCGCTCTAAGTTCATGTCCTAATTCAGATGCAGACAAGTCCACAGCAAAGTTGCCTGAAAATGAAAATGGGAGGAAATATAACTATATCCCCCAGCTACTAATAAAATTATAACTACAATTATTCCTGATGGGCCACAAAACAGTCATAGACTCCCAGATTGCTGCAAAGAGAGGCATTTAGTGAGGATAGCAAATCAATCTCTCTGTCCATTAAACCCTGCAATGAGACTGATGCTTGATGTGTTTCTAAACTTCTCAGGGATAAAGTTTTTATGCTGTTTAGTGCTCTAAAGCCGGGCAGTACAGAGTTGTGGGGAGTGAGAGGGACAGTTTAAAGAAGAGTTCAATCATGCATGTGCTTGTCCATAGCATGTTTACTGAAGAAATCATACTTGTGTGTTAAAGGAGCATCACAGATTTTATTGTAGGCATAAGCAAACTCGGCTATTATTCCTTATTAAATTTAGAATTCATGAGGCGATCAAACAAAATGACCTATCCATTTTGTCACCTTGTAGTTTTTAGTAAATGTGATGGCTCAGGGTCTGAAAATGGCAGGATGACTTGGCAAATTGGTGGCAGGGAACTTGATACAAACCCAGAAAGCTGACAGGAGTTAAAATGACAATAAGGTTATGAGAGTTGTGGAAGGCGGGGTGGCTGATCCGCGAAGGGGGGACCCTCTCTGTGACTGAGACAGTTTGAGAGCTACAAGAGAAGCCCCTGATAAAAAGTGGGATAATATTTGCCACAAGGAACCTCCAGACACTGGGGGAACAGTTTCCTCTCTGTGGGAGGCACTTGTAGCAAGCCTTTGATAGATAATGCTGCTCTGTCCAGGAACTGAATATACAACGCCTCTGAGGAAGATGATGGCTGGGGTGAGATGGGAGAGAGGATGCAGGGGACTTGGGAAAAGACATTGCCAACTGAAATTAGATTTGCTTTTAGTCTCTTAGCAATTCTCTCTGTCCCCTAAGCATTCAGCTCAGATTAGCTATTCTCCTTAGAGAAGAATCTTGAATAAATGCCATGGTATGAGAGCCTCAAAACAGCAGTGCTGTTAAACACAGACACTTGCCTGTCCATACTATTTTTAAAAATATGTTTTACTTGATTTTTAGAGAGACAGGGATAGAGAGATAGCAACATCGATGAGAGAGGAACATCATCGATTGGCTGCCTCCTGCATGGCCCCTACTGGGGATTGAGCCTGAAACCTGGGTATGTGCCCTGACCTGGAATTGAATAGGTGCCCTCTTGGTTCCTGGGCTGATGGTCAACCACTGAGCCAGGTCATCTGGGCCATCCTGTTTTTTAAAGATTCATCACCCAGGAATAGAACGAAGAATGCCTGAGACCTCAGTTAAAGCACAACATCCACTAAGCATATTTTAACCCACAATAGAGAGAAGCAGGCTGCTATGGGAGACACTATCTGAAATCCCACATTGCAGTCATGGAAAGCCACAGAAATCGCCAGGTATTTAACACGTTCCTTCTTTCTTGTCAAAATACACGGGATTAATAAATTGTGTTGGTTGTCTGTGGTCCCCAAATAAATTTCATTAAAATCCAGGTGCCTCCTTTCAAATATTTTAAGATATATTGTAATATGGAAAGAAATATAAATTGCACAATTCCTATAAAAGATGTTTGTTTTCTTTGCCTAGAAATGGATTGTTTATTTGACATTTAATATCTCTGTTAGGTTATAGAGAGGAACTGATCCTTCACGCTTCAGATGAAATTAAAAAATTTGTTTGGGCCGAAACCGGTTTGGCTCAGTGGATAGAGTGTCGGCCTGCGGACTGAAGGGTCCAAGGTTCGATTCCGGTCAAGGGCATGTACCTGGGTTGCGGGCACATCCTCAGTGGGAGATGTGCAGGAGGCAGCTGATCGATGTTTCTCTCTCATCGATGTTTCTGACTCTCTATCTCTCTCCCTTCCTCTCTGTAAAAAATCAATAAAATATATTTAAAAAAATTTGTTTGGGATTGGACATCTTCACTGAACTTCAAATTTGTTAAGAGAGTTTAGACTAGACAGTGTCTTAGTCAACTCAGGCTGCCATAACAAAATACAACACACTGGGAGGTATAAACAGGGTTATTTTCCTTCAGTTCTGAAGGCTGAAGTCGGAGACCAGGTGCCCGGCTGGCTGGGTTCTGTGAGAGCTCACTTTCTCACTGGTAGGCGGCTGCCTTCTTGCTGTGTCCTCACATGCCCTTTCCTTGGTGGGTGCTTGGGCTGTTCAAAGGAACAGTGAAGTCTGACAGAGCAGAAGCCGAAAGACTACGAGTGGGCCATCCAGAGAGGATGAGGAGGAGAAAGGAAGACCATGAGGCTGGGGCAGGAAAAATGCTGATTTCCATGCAGCTGTGTAGACTGACATCTGTGTGATTTCCTGGTGAGAAGAATGTTAGGACATCCTTGGAAATGGTGTTTTCTTTATTTGTAGATCTACATGGAAAATCCAATTTTCCCGCACATGAAGTATGGCTATAATTGTATCTATTGAATAGACAGAGGTTAATCACTTTATTAGAAACCAGAAATATATCCCTACTAGTCATAGAATCCACACGGGGGTCTGCCTGAGAAACATTAATCAGCAGACAGAACTCTTAGGTAGTTCAAATGGAGCATAGCTTCTCAAAAGAAAAGTTATTTGTGCAACCATATACCCAGGCTTCGGCTAAATGTAGCAGAAAATTGCTAATTGTAGTCAGGCTCAGTGGTCATTCCAGCATTAACTTAAAAAAAAAGAATAATCATATGCAATTATTTTATGTGTATTATGTTACCTGCCAATGATTGCTGGATAAAAACAGTATTCATTTTATCTTTAGGCAAATGTGTGATCCTTTTAAAGAAATCATAGAAATATTGGCTGGGAGAGGACAGAAAAAAATTAAATAAAAGAACCAGGTCAATGTTGATGTTCACGTTGTTCTTCTGTAGGTTTGCCCTCCTTAGGTCATCATAATCATGGCAGCAAGTGAACAATGAGGGGTGAGTCATTTTCAAATTGTTCAAAATGTGCTTCATTTCTGAAAATCGGATTTCTCTTTTAGGCAATGCATTTTTGTGCTACTTTTTATTCTTTTCCAGGAATAAAGAAGTAAAGTCTAATAAGAAATAGTGCATTGAGATGCTTACATGATTAGTAAATTTAGTAAATTTTTATCTGAATTAGACCCATAAAAGGCAGTTTAAATCACTATAAAATCTGTTACAGTTATTAGGCTATAAAATAACTTTAGATGTCTCTATAGAACTATAAAAAGCTGTAACTTTTTTCAATCTGCATTACAATTTCTAAAATCAAATATGACATTTCTAATTAAAGGTAAGAAAGGTCACATTTAGCAATGTGAACTGGAGAATTGAATATGACAACAAAATATATTTCCTTATGCAAGATTGAAATAAAAATGGACAGGAAATTTCAGTAGCATAAAAGCTTAAATAGATATGTTTAAGAAATGTTTATACTACTATCCTTTTAAAGCCTCCTACATAAACTAGATTATCAATATATTGTTAAAGTACTAGCCCATATCATTTTATGGATGCTCTATTTTCTGACCAGTGTTAGAAAAGATTTGACTGCCTAGTAATTACCCACCATATTTGGTACATACTTCTTTGTTCTGGTAAAACATATTTCCTAAGGAACATTGCAAAGACTTGTCACAGATTGCATTCCATTATCATTTTAATACTGAATTTTATTTTTAAGTGTTAAACATGAAAGAACATAATTTTGAAAACACACAGTATCATGATCAGTAGGGGATAAAATACATTTACTTTATAGATAATTAAGCCTTTCTTGATATTCCTTCTATAAATGAGGTTTTGATAGTGGACAAAGCAAAATTAAGGCGATAGAAATTTTCTGCCTGTTTTTACCTTTTATGGGCCATTTCTGCACCCTAGCCCGAGTTCCGATTTTTCAGAATTACTTATTAACTTATCACAGTCAGGCGTGCCATTATTCTTTAAGTTAAGAACATGGGACATGGACACAATCCATGCAAAAGTCATTCTATCCCCCAAGGGCAAAAGTGCCTGAGATGGTAGGTGGACACTTGCCTGAAGGCGTCTTCTTTTTTAACAATTTCTGGGCTCCAGTATGTGGGTGTTGCTTTGGCCCGCTACTGCCCTGCAAACGCTGCCTTGTTTCTGTGTTGCTTGTCACCTGGGTTGCTAGGTGTGTAGTCACTGAATCTGAAGCTCCTCAACCTGTAACCAATGATCTTTTTTAAAGGATATTTTCATAGACCACAAACATATATATTTATACATAATATGAGGCTTCTCACCATTTGGATTTCTCTACACCTGGCAATGTGGTACTTTATCCAGCCTTAGGGAAATCATTCAACACTGCTCCATCCTACTTTTTGGATCCTTGATTTTTGAAAACTCCAATAAGCATATGAATCATTGGGAGAATGCACCTGTTAAATCATCTAGTTAAAATGCACATTCTAATGAAATAGCACTGGGAGGAAGGCTGCTGAGATTCTGAATTTCTAACATGCCCCAGGTAACACCTATGCTTCCGGTCCATGGGTCCAGGAGTAGAACGCTGTTCTCTAGGTGTGGTCCTTGGACCAGGAGCAGATCACCTGAGTACTTGTTAGCAATGTAAATTATCAGCTCGCATCCCAGACCCACTGGGTCAGACCCAGGAACCTGTGGGGGAGATATATAGATTATATATATACATATACATATACATATATATATATTATTGATTTTTTACAGAGAGGAAGGGAGAGGGATAGAGAATTAGAAACATTGACCAACTACCTCCTGCACACCTCCTACTGGGGATGTGCCCTCAACCAAGGTAGATGCCCTTGACCAGAACTGAACCTGGGACCCTTCAGTCCACAGGCCTAGCCACTGAGCCAAATTGGTCAGGGCCAGGAACTTGCATTTTAATAGGTCGTCCGGGTGATTCAGATGTGAAGTGTGAGAGATGACATGCGTGGAGCCAGGTGATAGCAGAGCAGGGGTAGCCGCTTCAGAGAAGCTGCCCTGAACGCCTTGTTTTATTTTCGCCTTCTGACTGGACCAGATGGCCAATGTTTCAAACCCTCAGTAGGAGCAAGAATATCCTGTGTGTAAGAATGTTGAACTTTGCCAGTGACCACATTGCTAACCAATCAATGAAGTGCAAATCCAGCCTTTTGCCTGATGACCAAATCTCAAGTGAATCCCTGAAGAACCACTTAACCTTACTTCATCCAGCACCAGTGAGATTTTCTTTAATACGAATCTTCTTCCTCCCTTTTCCCCATAAAAACTCTTAGCCCCTACTGTGTAGAAAGGGGGAGAAACACTATTTGGGCTTCTGCTTGAATTTGTTTTCCCCAAATTACAATTTTTGATCCCAAATAAATACTGTTGCCTCTCATTTCAGCTTTTTTAAAAATTTTTAAAATAGATAACTGGCTTTTCTTTTTTTAAAGTTCCATTTTAGTGTTTAAAGTGTTACATATAGTATTACATATGTCACCTTTTCCCCCATGGACCTCCCTCTCAGGCCAACCACCACCACCACCGCCCCACACCCCAGCACATGCCCTCACCCTCCTAGAGTCTGTACCCTTTCAAGTTTGAAAAGAAGGCAAGTGAGGAGGAGGAGGAGGAGTGGAGGAAATGAACAAGTGGATGGTCAATGGAATTTTTTTAAACATGTAGCTCTTTGATGATGTATTGAAGGTTAAAAAACAATCTGGGGTATTCTGTTTTCAAATTTCTTTGAGGACTGTCACATTTGTCTGAATAGCAAAAGCCTGCAAAAGATGGCCATCCCAGTTCTCCAGTTACTGATTTCAGCAAGGCTACAAATATAAAGAAATGAGAGGGGGCGGGGGACAGTAATAGGTATTTGAAGAACAGAGGATTTTATATTCTCTTTGATGGTGACACATTAAAATATTTTGCCCATGTTTTCTCATTGACTTATTTTGCATTTCTTTTATTCTCCAAAGAAATAGTACACAGGATGCAAGGCTACTTTTATTGATTTTGTTGTCAAGGTTTTGGGGACATCCAACCTCGATGAGCAGTTTTAACTGTATTGTCAGCAGGCATTAAAGTGCATTGTAAGTTGAAATGTACTTGCTGTCATGAATGTAAAGCTTATAAACAAATAAGTACTCGATGTGAAATCAACTTAGTTTCTCAGCTAGACTGTGGACTAAAAGTTTCAAAAGAATCACAAACAGCAAACATTTAGAGAGTGTTGTGGGAAGTAGCAATATTTAAAATAGGAGACTATTTTGTATATTTTATCTATCTCTATGATAATCAAAATCTGAAGGAAATGGTAGTCTACACATTGATATAACTACTAGTGGCACAATTTTGAAAATTTGTTTTTATTCTAATGTATTAACTTTCTTGTTAAAGAAACAGTCTCAGAGATAACAACAGGTGGATCTGTGGCTGCTGTAAAAATATGACTACCATGGCACATGGTTGTAACCAGTTGGGTCATAGGCTTCACCGGCCTCCATCTTCTTATTGAGAATATACATGTATTATTGCCCATCTGCACAGCAACAGCAGCCATTGAAACCAAGAAGGGCAGTTTATTGGGCACAGAAAAACAGTGGGTGTTCAAATCACTCCCAACAGTAGAAAAATCAAACTTGGCATTGTTTCCAGGGAACATTCCAGAATAAATTGTCTTATAGAACACTTAATAAGGAAAAAGTGCTCTTTGGGTACCAACATGGGCCCATAAATAGAAAATCATGGGACAAACCTCGTTTTATCTTCTGCAAAGTGGTCAGAAGGAGGAGGAAGGGGTATTAGATACACTGACTCCACATTTGAGTGAAGGTTTACCCCGTGTATCTGGGGAACTTTCAACATGCAGGGCAGTTGGGATGAGTGACTGCATTTCCCATTAGAAGTGTCTCGGACAAATATAACCCAGAGGGAGGTCTCCAGAAGCTTCTAAAAGACCCAACCTTTGTCTGTGCCCTAGAGCAGGAGTCAGATTTCTGAATTACCTCAATAGATTTAGATAGTGAAGAGAACTGAAGATGCGTTTAAAGAGGCACAATGGAAAGTCTCATGCTCTGACTTAGGCTGCCCACAATACAAGTGCAGGCTGGGAATACTTGGAAAATGAGGATGGAATGGAACAGATAGCAGTGCATGTGTTCTAGCTGTTCTCCTGAGAATAAATGTCCAATTGATATCTCTAATACATTAATAATCATCCCAGTGAAAATTCAGGTAACAAATGAAGGGAGATATTTTAGGGCAAGATAGATCCCAAAGCACCCTGGCATTGTAGCTACCAGCAGTGAGTACCCCAAAGACTGGCCCTTGTATCCCTAGGGTTGATTCCTACATCCCAAGTGTTTGTGGAGTTTGCTGGTGCTACCTATTTAGAGACTTAATTCTTATGGTGATTCCCCCCAGTTCATTCAGGACATCACTTTAGATCAAGGCTTTTATCCACATTTAATCTCTAGTGCCTGTAACATAACAAACTTATTCCCGCACTTGCAATTTCCAACTTTCCCAATAACTAAAAGCCCTCACAGCATAGTTGCCTATTGTGACACTCGGTATGTAATTCAGTACCATTCAAATGAAATCCCAGTAACTTACAGTCATGGTTTAGACTGGGCTTTATGCTTACAGTAGAACTAAAGAGTTACAGTGCCTAGCCTCACCATCCCTCTGATGTTACACATGAAAGGCAAAAATTAAATTTTATTTTTGCTGCTCTAAATGTTCTTCTCTTTTATTTTGTTGGAGAATGAAATCAAACATGTGAAAGCCAGAAACTGAAATTACTTATTAGTAACTAGAGGCCCGGTGCACAAAATTCATGCACTCGGGGGCTGGGGGGGGTGGGGTGAAATAAGTTAAATGCATGTAGAACACATACCCCGAAAGAAAAATATTGCTATTTTAAAATATGAACAGAGGCCTAGTAAATAATATTTGTTTTCTTTTAGCATTCTATATATCAAATGTGCAAAGTTGAAAAAATATTTAACCCAAAGCATCATTATTTGAAAATATTATAATAAAAAGTCATTCATTCATTTATTTTAGAATGCGGTCTATAAAAATGTATACACTTAGTGCCTTCCTTCACAGAGCACAATATGCAAGGGAACAGCAAACTTTTAACTGGTTTTAGATGGATAGGCTGTGAAAAGGTACTAAAATTCATAGTTGTAGACCTTCAATACAGGAGAGCAATGTTCTTTTTTGAAAATATATTCTGCTTGTGGCATTTTGTGTTGGCATTTTTCCAAAATTCCTTTTTGACACCCTTCAGTGATAAAAAAAAAAAAATTGGTCCTCTGTCTGGGTTTCTCATTTCTTAGATCACTGGTTCTTAAAGTGTGGTCCTAGCAGTAGCAGCTGCAGCGTCATCTGTGAACCTGTCAGACTTGTGAATTCTCAAGCCCCATCCCAGACTTGCTGAATCAGAAACTCTCAGGTGGGCCCAGCATTCTGTGTTTTATCAAGCCTTTCAAGTGATTCTAAATACATGCTAATGTTTGAGAACCACTGTCTCATATAAACAGCTAAGGCAAGAATACAAGGATCCTATCCAACAGGAAATTTTACACTAATTCTCAACAGCAAAAACTGTTTAGATGATGCTCATCATATACATTTATTGTCAGAGAATTTATAAAATAAAGTGTGTGCCCTCCTATCATGATTAGAGACCTAGTGTACGTGGCATCATATAACTGATTGTACAGAAAATTCTCATGAATACCTTAGGGTTTACTAAAACCCCATAGACTAAGGTTCAAGTATTTAAGTGCCTGCTGTGTATTCAATGCTAATGATAATGTTATATCTGTACTAAGTACTTCTTAGCATAAGAGCAAGGTGAGAAATATTGGTTATTCATAAGATGCTTAGAAGCTAGTTGATGATAAGATGGATGTATGAAACAAATAATATATTTTGCATAAGACGACTGAGGTAGACCACTTGATAATAATGACATATAAAAAGATATTAATTGTATGACAAATTGTGGTAAATGCTTAATACAAATTGTGGTAAATGCTCAACAGATGATGCAGGCTGAGCGATGAGTTAAATACTCCATTTGACAGGAGGGAAAACTGAAAGTCGGTTCTTGGGCTTGAAAGGAAGTTGATAAATGGACAGAAGGTGAAAGGGCATTTTAATAGGGTAGACAGAAAGCAAATCCTTGGACATGATCCTGGAGGATTTAAGGGGAGAGCTGGGAGAGACTATAAGAAACAAGCAGCCTGAAGAAGAGGATTTTATGAGGGGGAAATAACAAACAAAAAATAAAAACCAATATTAAATGGTTAGAACAGAGACAGATTTTAGAGACCCTTAAAATACAGTGGGGCCTTGACTTACGAGTTTAATTCGTTCCGTGACAGAGCTTGTAACTCAAATTACTCATATGTCAAATCAAGAAGTGAACGAGTGAGACACGTGATGCTGGGCTGATGTTGTGGCGTTCACTGTGACATTCACTGCGCCAACTAGCGGTGGGGTATCTGAAGCTGGCTCGTAACCCAAATTTTAGCTCGCAACTCAAAGCAAAAAATCGGCTGAGTATCTCGAAAAACTCATTAGTCGGGACACTCATAAGTCAAGGCCCCACTGTAGTAGAAGTATTGTTACTAGGTGCAATAGACTGAGAGGGACTACTGTGAACTCTTGAGTAGCACTATTATGATATCTGTTCTTGAAGTTCAAACCATCAGCAATGTGTAAGAGAGATTCAAGTTGGGAAAAAACAGCATACAAAACATCAAGGAAAAGGCAACTGCTAGAATTCTTAAACTAGAGTTACGTCTGTGATTTTCCTGATTTGGATGATTCTAGACAGGATGGATTTTGAAGGACAAAACCAAAAACCCAGAGAGATCCTTAGTGTTAAATGTAGATACAAAGAGTTGTTGGTCTGGATATGGGTAAAAAAGAATGTGAGTTCAGTCATAATGAATCTGAGAAACCAACCTAAATCATCTATGGAATATGACCATCAGGGTGTGATTATGTGGAACTGAGAGGGAAGTGGAATCTGGAATCCAGAATGGCAAATCGGTTCTTGTAGAGTAGTTGATTGACATAGCCTAAGAATGTAACCAATTGGTTGCTATCCAATAGAGAGAAAATTTTGAAAAGACATGTCTAGATAAAATGCATAAAGATCACAATATTCATACACAAGATGTTCACTAGAGATGGGCTGTACAGAGTCATTAACCAAGAAACGTATTTATAAGCGTTATTTGCAGCCTGGAAAAATACCTAATATTTTAAAGTCATACATGGCAATTGATGATCTTGTTTAGCTATCATAATGCAGCTTAACTTGCAGATCAAGAGACTGGAGTAGAAAATTAATGCATAAAGACGACCTGCTTGAGCTTGACTCTAGATAAGAGCATATTGTAATTTTCTGAAGCAACACTTGTTTCATGTTCTGTGTTCTTTTCTTTGTTTCCCTGATTAGTTCATATCTTAAATAAATTTTTTGAAAGTTTCTGCTTTGCTGGCATTTCAGAAGTTCCTCTGTCATTAATTTTCAAATGATTTTATCATAAGAGTCAAGTTTTTTCAATATTAAATTACTGTCACTGACCTAGTAAAAATTTAAGATGTTGGGCTTGAGGATTGAGACTTTACATCAGCAGGTAAATTGAAATATACACTTAAACACAGAAGTGAACAATTAATAAATGAAAAGTAGGTAATTATTTTACAATATATAAATGTATTGAATCATCATGTTGTAGGCCTTAAATTTGCACAATGTTTATGTCGATGATAGCTCAATAAAGCTGGGGGTCAAGAAGGTAATTGATCAGAATTTACTGGAGTTGTAGGAGAACCAAGAAAAGTCAATTTCATGAAAGGGATGTGATTATAATATTTTGAGAAATAGAGGCTAGACAACAATATTTAATGAGTTGAGACAGCCAAGCATTGATTTAAGCGCTAGTCTCAGAAATCTGAATACCTGGTCTCATTAAATACTCATAACCACCAAATAAGTGTGTGCAATTATTTTTTGATAGATGACTAGGAGACTTGGATCAATTAGATAATTCATCCAAAATAAATCATCTAGCAATTGGAAGATTTAGGAACTCAAATACTTGTCTTTCTGCCTACAAAATCCATGTTCTTGAAACTGAAAAAATTTTTAAATATATTTTTTAGGAAACTAATATGGCGAACGTGTCAGGAACAGATGTTGCCCCGGTGTAGAGACTGCAGTGTTCACAGTCTTAAGCTGTCAGCTTTTTTGAGTTCTAGTCAGCAAAAACAGCTGCCTCCGTGACTTCTGACATCATCAGCTTTTCCACTGATCTAGATGGAGTGGGAGGTGTGGATCGTGGAATAAAAACCCATCGAAAGCACTCTTAGAGCCAATGCTGTGGAAAGCGATGTGTGGTTGGGTGAGGCTCTGTCAGGCTGTATCAGAGTTTCCCTTCCTTTCAAACCTGCTTTCCTCCCACCCCCCTTCCTTTCACAGGTGTTGATTCCTCCTGAAGATCTTGTCCATATCTCTCCTTCCAGAGAACTTGACCTTCGGTGCTCAAGTAACCTGGTAAAGATAAGAGGCCTAGAAACTCGGTAGACTTAGAGTAGTGTTAGAATCAAGTCAAAAGCTGCGACACACTGGTTACTCTAGGAACAGAAAGGAGAAGGCAGCTGAAGAAACATATGAGGGTGGCAAAAGAGAGATAGGGAGGGCTCACAGTGACCATGCAATGTCAGGTCTAAGATCTAGAACCTTGGAGAAGCTCAGAAACTAGATTCAGTTGATTCAGTAGAACTGGAATCTTTATGAGATCCTGTCGCAGGATGCTGTCAAGACAAACTTTTACCAAGTTTTCTTTCCCCAGTTAATATGCTAAGCAAGAATTTGACACGTGCTGTTCATTGTTCTTTTCAACGATTGAGAGAACATGCATTCAGAACAAAGAGCATGTAAAGATTTCACATATCATTGTACTACTTCAATAGAAGCCCTTTCAAACAGCTTTTTAGGCTTTTCTTTAGAACTCTCTTCCTGTTTAAGTTATCATTGTACTTTCATTCCCTCTTTAAAATACCTTCAGATGTACTCTATTTTTAATTTTCACAAAATTGACAAAATTGAATGTTCTTAGATTCCTTGATTATGCAGCTTGAATTTAATCTAGTCCTCTTTCTCATTCTTACCATTCAGGCTTTGCATTTGACAGGTGATTAAAAATGAGTGTCTAGAATACAGAAATCTTTCATTTCCCAAATCCTCTGTGATTGACACTGAGGATCACAAGAGGAAATTTAAGCTTAATGGTACAAATCAGACTATCTCACATTTTAAGTTTATAGATGTGAAGGGCAACTATAATTATGACCTACAACTGGGAGATATGTTTTAAACTACTTATCCTTTTTTAAAAATTTTTTATTGATTAAGGTATTACAAATGTGTCTTTATCCCCCCATTGTCCCCTCATCACCCCAGTCTTGCCCTCACCCTCACCCCGTGTTGTCATTGTCCATCGCTTATGTTTATATGCAAGCGTACAAGTCCTTTGGTTGATCTCTCCTCCTTACCCCCACCCTCCTCTACCTTCCCCATGAGGTTTGAGCATCTGATCGATGCTTCTCTGTCTCTAGGTCTGTTTTTGTTCATCGGTTTATGTTGTTCTCTATAATCCACAAATGAGTGAGATCATGTGATATTTATCTTTCTCTGAGTTATTTCACTTAGCATAATGCTCTCCAGATCCATCCATGCTGTTGCAAATGGTAGGAGTTCCTTCCTTTTTACCGCAGCATAGTATTCCATTGTGTAGATGTGCCAAAGTTTTTTAATCCATTCATCTGCTGATGGGCACTTAGGCTGATTCCAAGTCTTAGCTATGGTAAATTGTGCTGCTATGAACATAGGGGTGCATATATCCTTTCTGATTGGTCTTTCTGGTTTCTTAGGATATATTCCTAGAAGTGGGATCACTGGGTCAAATGGAAGTTCCATTTTTAGGTTTGGTTTTTTTTGAGGAAACTCCAAACTGTTCTCCACAGTGGCTGCACCAGTCTGCATTCCCACCAGCAGTGCACAAGGTACCCCAACTCATTACAATCATGTACTTACCATGTGGTTCTTGCATCATTGCTAACTTCATGGTAAGGGCTTTCTTTAAATATGTAATACCCTTCACCTTGTCTTTCTTAATTAAAACAACTCAATATGGGAAAAATTACTTATATTATCTGGTTAAAATTCAGAGCGTTCCTGACTCTATTTCATCCCCCATTACCAAAATTCATTGATGATTTCCTGAAAGTATGCTTAAATGTAATTTAGCATTCTCCCAGATGTAATGTCAGTAGACTGAACATAAACCATTAGCTTTAATTCATTGCTTACCCTATCTTCATTCTGCACCATTTAACATGCTTTTTATTTTTCTTATGTTTTAATTTCATAAAATTAAAAGAAACTACTCATTATTTCATTTTGCTTCCTCCTCCAATCTTCCTGGCCCTATTGAATTCTCTATAACTAATTTATCTCCACAATCTTATCCTTCTCCAGTATTACCTCTGGGCAGATCATTCCTAGTTTATGTTTACATCTTGAAATTTTCCTGAATGTCAATCCTCATTTAACTGTCGTAGGCATATCCACTTGACTGTCTCATCAACTTCTCATAATAATGATGGCTCCACTAGCTCCTTTATTTCCATACTAGCTAATAATCTCTTTGAGGATGGTAATCAGATTTTTCTCATATTTGTATGTCTTTCAATACTTTGCACAGTTGGTATATAGAACTGAAAGCTAATAAAAGTTTGGCTCACTAAATTCAACTAAATTCAACTGAATTTAGTATTGTTGCCTCTGGCAAAACACTAAAGGAATATCTACTGTATAAAGATTATACCAAGTGACTAGAGTAGCTATTGGCATGTTCTTTCCATTCAAAAGGCACAATGTGAGCATTTTAGAGAGGTTGAATTTTTCTAGATTCTGGACTTATTTATGATAAAAGAGAATGGGAAATAACCTTCCTGTCCTATTATCTTCATTTATTCCCTTTTCTAGACATCCTTGTTAGTCAACTGACCTGACCTCAAGCATAGCCCCTGATTGAAGGCAGAGGCCAGAATTCCTTTTATTTACTGCAAGCCCATTCTAGTTCTCTAAAATGCAAATATTAAGATATACTTATATTCAATTAGCCTTCTAGTAGGATAGATGCTTGCATAACATTTCAGATTTGAATCTGACTTGTTACATTATTCCACTTTTTCTCAAGGTGCTTATTAGGAATTTGAATGTGGTTTTTTTTTCCTGCTTTTACTACACTTGATTCCTGGGAATAACTGAGAATTACTCAGAAGTCTTTTGCCAAAGGAAGTTAAGTAGTCACCTGGAAAATAGTCACAAACATATAATTTGCTTGATAAATTATGGCTTATGCCAACTGTGATATCATGGAAAAGGAAATAGAAGATGTCCCTAGGACCATAGACACTCTCCTGGCTCAGTCATTAGCTGTGTGACCAAGTGGCTTTAAGTACCTCTCGGGGAATTTAGTCCTACAGAAGAATGTAATAATGGCCTTCAATATACCTCCCCTCCATGAACTTAGAAATGGATTACTTTTTGAAAGTTAAGTAGGTAAAAACAATATCTAATTGATATGATTGATTGTAAGTAGTAATAGGGTCAGTAATTAATTGAAGAATATGGGCCTGAGTTCATAGTTTAGACATAGCCACTATCTGTTTGATATTGCACAAGTTCTTTAGCCCCCGTCCCTCGATTTTCTCACCTGTGGTGGGTGGAGAAGACTAACACTTATCTTAGAGTAGTTGGAAGGGTTAAAAGAGAAAATGCATATCAAGCATTAATATTGTTTCATATAGCGTAAGCCTTTAACAAGTGTTACCTATATGAATGATATTACCACCTTATCATCTCAAAAGCAATAAATATGACTAACAGGTTATCTAAAAGAATCATAACTAGAAAGAAAAAGAGAAAAAAGAATTATAACTGGAGTAGGATTATTACAAAGAAAACTAGAATCTGATCAATTGTGTTGCACATAACAGTTTAATAAAAAAAAATACAGAATCCAGAAATGGGGAGCCTAAAGAGCAATAAATTATGTTTGCTGCTACCAGGTTCAGGGAACATGGCTTCTTGGATACTTCTTCTTTTTTTTTAATCCCCACCCAAAGAAATTGTTCATTGATTTTTAGAGAGAGGGAAAGGATTGGAAGAGACAGAGAGAAAGAAACATCAATGTGAAAGAGACACATCGATTGGTTGCCTCCCGCACATGCCCTGACTGTGGCCTGCAACTGAGGTACATGCCCTTGACCAGAATTGAACTCAAAACCCTTCAGTACATGGGCCAACACTCTATCCACTGAGCTAAACTGGCTATGGCTTGGATACTTCTTGGCAGACATTTATTCATTCAACAGGTATCAGCATTTATGCCAGATACTGTTCTAGGTTCTGGAGAGACAGGAATAAATATAACAGAAAAGAATCCCTGAACTCATAAAGTTTATATTCTAGTAAAGCTAGACAGATAACATATAAAAAATGTTATAAGGAGATCATTTCTGGGAAAAATAAAGTAGGATGAACACAGTAGACAGAGACTACACAAAGGAGGGGATTTTATAAAAGGTAGTGAAGGTAGGTTTTACTGAGATGAGTTAAAAGTTTAAATCTTGTGTGGGCATATGCTTTCTGTTTATGAGGCGTGGAAAGGCTGAGAACACATGGAAGTTGTATGTTAAGCTTCTCAAGAAACTGCCAAACTCTTTTCTCAAATGTCTGTACCATGTTACATTCCTACTAGCAGTGTAGGAGAAATTCTAGTTATTTCATACCCTTATAGGCAGTAGGTGTGTCACCTTGCAATTTTCACTTTTCTAATGGGTGTGTAATGGTTCCTCATCGTGGTTATACCTACACTTTTCTTATAATTAAGGACATGGAGCCTTTTATGTGCAATTGGCCATTTGTGTATCTTCTTTTATGAAGAATTAGGTCATGCTTATGCTGCCTGTCTGAAGACCACAGTTAGGGAACCACTGCCCTCGGGTATGAATGTAGATACTGAAGAGAAGAGATTCAAGGACCAAAGTCCAGAGATCAAAGTGTTGAGATCAGAGGAGACAAGATGAGGAAACAGCAAAGGAGACAGAGGAGAAGCAACTGAGTTTGGAAAATGTTGTTGGAAAATAATATTTTAAGAAGAAGGAATAATCAGCTGCCATTTGCTACAGAGATACCAAGTAAAATAAGACCTGAGAATTGACTATTACTTTTACCAATGAGGAGATTATTGGTGACCTCTACAGCATCCATTCTGTTGGAGAGTTAGAGCAGAACCTGTAGTGGATTTAAGTTATAATCCTTTAGTATATTCAGATTTGTTGTTCCTGTAGCTCAATGGCACCAGCCACTGAAATCCTTTGCTGTGCTGTTATTTTCAATGAATATTATTTATTGAGATTTTTTAAAATGATATGCAGATCAACCAGTGTTATTTTTCTATTTCTTTTATAGATAAAAAAAAAATAGGTCAAATTCGCCCAGCTGGTGTGGCTCATTGTTTGAACATTGACCTATGAATCAGGAGGTCATTGTTCGAATCCCTGTCAGGGCACATGCCTGCCTTTCAGGCATGATCCCAGTTAATTGGTGATTCTCTCCTATCATTGATGTTTCTATTTCTCTCTCCCTCTCCCTTCCTCTCTGAAGTCAATAACAACATATTGAAATAACAGTGCAGAAATCAGGTTTCTAATCTTACAGTCAAATAAAGTTGAGGCCTCATCTAAGCAGTAAATTATAAGAACCTTTCTATTACAAATATTTTTGTACCATGTTAGTATTGTGGCTTCTATTAAGGGATAATATAACCTAGAACTAAATATGGTGCCCTTCCTATATTGACACAGTGTTAAAATAAAGTATATGCAAGGAACAATGTTTTCTATTATTTTATAAAATTATTATTTTTTTTAAATATAT
>NW_006283588.1:2596702-2612204 GCF_000327345.1 Myotis davidii
CCACAGGCTGATGCTTTATCTACTGAGCCAAACTGGTCAGGGCATAATTCTCAAAGCATTTAAAATTTTAGAGCAAGAATATGTTTTAGAAATAAACTAGTTTTTTCCTGTATTTTAGAAGAGAAGCAAGATGAGGTTCAATAGGTGCAGGGTGGCCCTAACTCATGACAGAGCCTAATTAAGAATTGCTCTGTTGTCTCATAGAACTAAATAATCACAGGAGGAGAGGTATCTTGTTATTACGAGTGTACAACTATTATTTGATGCATGAATCACCCCAGTGTTCTCACTAAGGTGCTTTTAAACATCTGTTAATACACAGAGTACAAGCAAATGTACTTAAACTCCCAACAATGTTTTCCTAAAGAACTTAAGTCCATTCGCAAGGGATGAGTATCAACCACTAGGTTTATATGTACAATCTTTGTACTGGAAACCTTTAAAATATTTGGAGATGTTCAATGTTATTACATCCTTTCAGGAATTCTTAAGTACTGATAAAGCATTGTCTTTATTCTTAGGGAAATTAAGGCCTATTAAAAGAAGGCAGACATGTATACATACTGTACCTTGAACTATTACATATGGTGTAAGAGATATGCCCCTTGAGGTTACGAAGCAGAGAGTACCTCTTACATATAGTTTTTATCCAACTGTTTTGTTGGTATGGCCTTTGTTATTTTACCTTAAGTTCATTCTCTTTAGTGTATATTGATTATAATGAAATGAGTCATGGTGATCAATTACTGAGCCACTAATATATTGTTTTAACTGTTTAAAAAAATTTCAGCACACTTAAAATAATGAATTTCTTTATCTGGGAAAATTCATGTACAAAGTTGAACACAGTACAATGAGAATTTGCTGTTGTGACCCAGTTTTTAGCTCCTAATAAATGCCATCAGCATGACATTTCCCACCCCACAGTGTATACCTAGGCATTGGATGTTTGCTGGGAATTGAGTTCAGAGTCTACAATGCACTAATATGCTACATGACTCTGATTAGTTTAAATAGAGCTCATACACTTTTTTTAAAAAAAAAATTAGGGATCACTTAAGAATGTAATTCTGGAAGATGGCATTGTGGCGGTAGTGGGCATTTCGAAATGTACGGAATTACATTGGAATATTGGGATTTTGAGCATTAACAGAATATGGCCTGCCACACCTCAGTCATAATCATTCTTCATCTTCCAAACAGCAAATTGACAAGCAAATACCAATTAGCACTCTCCATACCTTTAAAATGCTTCTAACAGCCCTTTTCAGTATGTTCTTCCTTGAAAATACAGGAAAATCTTATATAATAAGATCTTATATAATAAATCTTACATAATAATTATAACTTCTAGAAATAGAATGGAGCTGTTTAGAGAGCACTGCTCCCTCTACGGTGAGGCCAGCTCTGAGCTGCTGCACTCTGGAGTAAATGATCCTAGGCCTTTATCCAATGTGCCTATTGTCTTTATCAAAAGGGGGAAATTTGAATACAGAGGCAGACAAGCCCAGAGGGAGGATGAGGTGAAGAGACAGGGGGAGAAGTAGACTATTGATAAGTTGAGAAGCACCTGAGGCTGCTGGAAACCAGGCAGGAGGCCTGACGCAGACTCGGCCTTCAGGCATTCAGAGGGGAGCACCATCCTGCCAGCTGTCCATTTGACTCCTGGCCTCAGAACTGTGAGACAAGGTCTTTGTCCTGAGCCACCTAGTTTGTAGTACTTTGTCATGGCAGCCCAAGGAAACATACAGACTTCCATACCATTATTGAATCTGCAATGTGTGCCACTGGGTTTTATATGAACAGCTGTAGATTCCAATAACGTCCTGGTTCCCTTTACAACTGAATGCTGTTTGAGATGCTGACTGAATTCCCACCCATCCCCGCCACCAAGTTGCTCTTGCAGATTTTCTAATGCCTGAAACGTGCTACCAAGCTTCCATTTTATTAACTAGCAAACAAATGAGAGCTGTTTTTTTGTTTTTTATCCTTACTAGGGAAACTGAATTCCAAAGGCATGCATTTACTATTGCTTTTGGGTCAAAAAATAATGAGATGTTAGAACACAAGAAATATTATTTCTTTATAAAAATATAAGAAGACATAGTGTAAGGTTATTATTTAATATTTGGCTTTTCAGTTAACCTATGATCCAACAGACAGAAGCTGGGATAATTGCTTGCCACTTATTATATCTTCATAGCAACCATGCTAGAGGCTGACTGCCTACAAAACCCATTAGGGCTGAAAACAACTTCTTTTGTTTTTCTTTCTTTGTGTGTTAAATCTTTTCAGTCCATTTGTATTATCACAAATGGGAAGCCAGGCAAACAAAAGTTTTCAGTAAAACACCACACATACATGTGAATCCCCTAAATATCTAAATGGTCTTTCACATGTTGATAAAAAACAAGATACACCCAATTCTAGAATTCATGTCAACCTCCTAACTCATGACCTTTTTATAAATTATCCCTAAATTTTCATTTATGTATTATTCCCATACCTACCATTTTCCCTAACATTTTCTGCTTTTAGATTTTATTATTCTATAGTGTTCTGTTGTGTGTACTACAATTCCACTGTGCATGTACTAAAGTTTGTGTAGCCAGTTCCCTGTCAAAGAACATTTGTTTCTAATCATTTTCTGTTAGGAACGCTGGTGCAAAGAATCAACTTTGCCCTGGATGGTGTGGCCCAGGTGGTTGGGTATCATCCTGTGACCAGGAGGTTGCTGGTTTGATTCCCAGTCAGGGCACATGCCCTGGTTGCAGGCTCGATCCTGGGTCAGGGGGATTCAGGAGGCAGCCTATCGCTGTTACACTCTCACATGATATTTCTCGCTCCCTCTTCCTCTCCATTCCTCTCTCTCTAAGAATCAATACACTATTCTTTAAAAAAAAAATCAACTTTATTCGTGTCACTTCATGTATGTTTGAGCACATATGTGTGATAGATCCTTAAAGTGGAATTGCTGGATTAAGGTCATGTGTACTTGGAGTTTAAGAACATACTGTTAAAGGCCCTCCACAGAGGCTGAGAGGGACTGTTCTCACCCTCACCTAAACATGTATTATCAAAGTTTCAATCTTTGCCAATCTGATAAGAGGGAGCTATCTCAGTTTTACTCCATTTCTGTCATTGTGAGTAATGTTAAGTATCTTTTTATATTTGACTTTTGTGATATGGGTTGCAAATATATTTCTGAGTTCTTCGTTCACCTTATCTTTGATTATAGGGGACTTTGCTATGCAAAATTTTAATCTTTTGTTAATTTATCAATGCTTTCTTTCATACTCTTGGGTTTTGTGTCATATTTAAAATGCCCTTAACTTTGAGATTATGAAAATATTTTCTAATTACATTTAAATATTTCTCTGTTTTTTGTTAAAAATGTTTAAGTTTGTAATTCACTATGCAAAATTTTAATCTTTTGTTAATTTATCAATGCTTTCTTTCATACTCTTGGGTTTTGTGTCATATTTAAAATGCCCTTAACTTTGAGATTATGAAAATATTTTCTAATTACATTTAAATATTTCTCTGTTTTTTGTTAAAAATGTTTAAGTTTGTAATTCACTATGCAAAATTTTAATCTTTTGTTAATTTATCAATGCTTTCTTTCATACTCTTGGGTTTTGTGTCATATTTAAAATGCCCTTAACTTTGAGATTATGAAAATATTTTCTAATTACATTTAAATATTTCTCTGTTTTTTGTTAAAAATGTTTAAGTTTGTAATTCATTTGGAAGTAATCTTAAAAAGCGAGGCATAAATCCAGTATATATTTCTAGATTTCTACCATAAATCTTAATAATATTTATTGTTTTGGAACAATTTCAACCTTCTAGTCAAAGTCATATTTATCAAATGAATACCTACTTGTATTGGAACTATTTCTGCATTTTTATTTTCATTTTAATTTGTCTATCACACTGTATGTATATAAGGCAGTCCTATACTGCATTGACTCTTATAGTTTTATAATTTATTTTCTTATAGTACTCTTCTCAACCTTCTTGGTACTTTCTTTATTAGGTTGTCTAATACCATTAACTTTTCTATGATATTGAGATTTCTTATCTCAGGATATAATACAGATTTCTGCCTTTTAAATCTTTCTTTTTTAATAATAAAATTTTTTCTTCATATTGACCTTTTACATTTTGCACTGAATTTATTCCTAGGTTTTTTAGGTATACAAAAATGAGAATAAGTTTAACTCTTTCCTTGTAGTTCATATTTCTTCAATTTCTTTTTCTTATCTTCTGTTGCATAGTTCCTCCAGAACAAACATGACAATGGCTATAATACATACTTTTGCCATGCTTTGAGGGGTAATGTTTCTGTCTTTCTAACTCATGGCCTTTTTATAAATTACCCCTATATTATATATATTATATATATATATGTATATATACAGATACATATATATATAATATATATAAATAAAAATTATATATAATGCTAGGCATTATTCATTCTCTTCAACAATTTTATCAGGACTAGTAGTAAATTTTATTACAGACCCTTTTAGCTGCTAGAAAACCACCACTTAAATTTTCCCTTTTTCTCTATATATTCCTATATTTGCTAACATTGAATAAACTTTCCATTTCTGGTATATTATTCTTTTAGCACATTACTGTCTTCTTTTTCTAAAAATTTATCCATAAAACTTGCTTCAGTGATTCACGGTTGTTCAGAATGTGAATGAAGTCCCAGTCTCTTCCCCTGGCCTCATCTACAGATCCCCCCTGCAAATGTGATCTGCCCAAGAGCCATTGTCTGTGCTTTGAAAACATCTTACCAGCCTTTGCGATCATTTTCTCTGACTGTAAACTGAGGATTGTGGGTTAGAATGCCAGGCGCCATCACTTGCCTTTGACACTTATACTTCCTTTTTTTTTCTTGTTTAAAGTATTACACATAGTAGTACATATGTCTCCTTTTTATTTCCCCATTGGCCTTCCCCCGGCCTCCCCTACCCACCAGCACATGCCCTTACCCCACCCCCCCAGTGTCTTGTGTCCATTGGTTATGCTTATCTGCATGCATATAAGTCCTTCCATTGATTTCTTACCCCGCCCCCCAACACTCCCCAGCCTTCCTGCTGTAATTTGACAGTCTGTTCAATGCTTCTCTGCCTCTGTATCTATCTTTTTGTTCATTAGGTTATAATGTTCTTTATTATCCATAAATGAGTGAGATCATGTGGTGTTTTTCTTTCACTGCCTGGCTTATTTCCCTTATACTTTCATATATTATAGGGGCACAGAAGTGTGTCTCTCTGATTCATTTTGCACCCCGGTTAGATTATCATAGATTATCAGTCTTTGGAAGCCACTCCAGATAACTTGTGGTTCAACGTTTTAGATTATTTAAATTTTAATCAAAACCACAATGATGCCATAATAGTCCAATTTCCAGACTCAGCTATGTATCATAACTATGAACAACCTTTTCCATCACCTCTCTCCATGTTTGTGAATGATAAAGTCTCCTTCCATATTCACACCCCAATTTTGACCCATTTTTAGCTGCAGGAAGTTGACATGTTATCCAATAGGAACCTTTGCTTCAAAACAAAATTCAGTAGAGCAGAAGCAAAAGCTGAAAAGAGCTAGAGATTTGATAAGCAATAAACTTGAATACCAGAAAGAGCCTAGAAATTCCATAGATGAAATTATTTAAAAATGTAAATACAATGAAAACAAGAGATGGTAATAGAGCCTGGAAGAGAGAGGAGGAGGAGGAGGTTTCCAATTTTGAAGTCTCTTAAGATAAATTGTGAGTTATAAATTTCAATAGCTTTTTTACAATATGAAATAAAATACAGCCCCAGCTCAACAAGAATCAGAATAAATGTGATAATAATTTGAGCACATTTACCCAGAGAAAACCCCATCATGCTCATGATTTCACTAGTTGAAATAATGGCTTTGTCTTTTAAAATTAATTACATGTCCAATTTAATTACAATACTAGAGTGATAATTAAAAATATATGTAGGTCCCTGAGCTTAATGATATAATAAACATGAAGTAAAAAGTCGTTAATTTAATGGCAAATGCAGTCTGCATATATGAATTAGCTTGAAGCAAAAAATTATTTTTGGTCCACTGTTTTATTAAGAGTGGTGGCTAGAGGACATGTATTTTGTGAGTTTCAAAATCCATTACTAATAGCACTGGGAGTCCCTTTAGTCCAATTAAAACCTCTGTTTATATTCTCCATTAGCTGCAGTTGTTCTCTAGTTTGGCATTGATTATCACAGTCATGTAGCAAGTATCCACATTTATTGTTCATCTGCTCTTCAGCTATTATAAATCTTAAAATTGCAGAGGGCTATATCTTATTTTTTTAAAAATTTAAATCAGTTTGCTTCAGTTTCCGTATGTCCAGACATATGGTTCCAAACTCACTACAACAGGGATCAGATTACATATTTAACACAATTCATTGTTGTAATTAATGGATTACATCAAAATATACAGTAAATAAACTTACCACCTAAGGTCAAAATCCTCCATTCTGTTTGCATGTAAATTTTGCTCATGTAAGTTTTATTCTAATAAAATCAGCCAATCTGAACTAAATTTTATTAATTTCTTAGGAAACTGTTGTCCTGATTATGATGCACAGAAATTAATCTATGCTGTGATGAGACAACATTGTTCTATGTTCAGTGTGTAATGGTAAATGCTTTTCATTTATTCCATTTGGAATGAATTCAGTTTACACACAAGTCATATATACCAAATCTAAGTGTTTTCTGCCTGTGGCTCATTTTCAGGTGCCGAATATTTCCCTGACCTGCTCATTGAAACTGTAAAATATTTGCACAGTCAAATTAAATAATTACTCCATAGAGAGCTCTGTTAGTGACTCGCCATCCGAAATTTCACATTCAAGAATATTACCCATATTCCTAACTTCTGACAATAGTAGAGCAATTCTGCAAATGTTTATTGAGTGCCAAACACGCTCAGAGGCATTAAGGTTCCACTGATCAACAGAAAGAGATACAATTCCTACTCTCAAGAAAGTGCATGGTAACACAGGGACTGCCAGTGACTCTGACTGAGATCAGAAGCTCATCCCAACAGTTATGGGCAGAGTGATGTTAGGTTGATAGTTGTGACCCGCAGCCTTTTAATCTGTATATCAATTTTTATATATGGTTATTGTGAAGAATAAAGCACTATACATAGACCACTTACTATAGTGCTGGGACATGAGAAAAGCTTGATAAATTTTTATTATCTATATTTATTTATTTCACCCTGATGCTCACCATGGGCTCTCAGGTGAGGCAGACTGATTATGTACTTAATGGTGATCTCAGATTTGGTTTCCATGTCCGAATCCCCCACGAGGATGTTGTGTGTGCAAATGCGGGCTCTGCACACAGGAGAGCAGTCCTGAAATTATGAGTCTCAGAGTTTATATTGGAGCTAGATAGCGGCCCCTCTAACAAGGGAGAAAAACTGCTCTGGAATGTAAATAAATCCTCTCGCGGAAGAAATGAAAAAGACCTGAAGTGTGTACAACCCGTCGGAATGTAAATGAATGGCTCCAAGAGAGAGGAACCTGTCCATCTCCCCGAGTACTGAACTGTCTCCAACTTTTCAGGGCTCTTGCCATAAGCGTATTCTCTCAGCCAGGTTGCCAGTAATTTTTGATCGGAGAGCCCTGACCATGCAGAAACATGAAACTGTTCATACGGTTTTCTGACAATGTTCATCACCATTAATGAGGCTTGTTGTTCCTAATAGCAGCGGCTGGGACATGGGTGCAAGTCCCTTTCACTACCTGAAGCATCTCATCATGGGTTTTCTACACACAGCAGGGCCCTCTCAGATGTTGTCTATGGCAGTAAAACCATAATACAATAGTGCGAAGCAGTTCACAGTGTCTCTTACCAGTGGATATTCTGTGCAACACGGATGAAAAAAAAAATAGTTTCTTGAAAACAGATTATGAGTAAAATAAATCTGGGAGAGGCTGTGGCCTATATCTCCCCTCTTGAGCAGTCACAAGATACAGTGTTACTGAAACGTTGTTTAATTAACTTTAAGAACTCCAAGCATAAGAAGCAAAACTTTAAGGAATGAAGCTATAGCAGTGAAGTCTCAGGTTCTGAGGCAGCTGCATTGAAGAGATAAATTTGACTGCAAGGCCTTCTAAGCACCCCTCAAAAATCACACGACATAGGAAAACACCAGTGCAACACAAATCTATGTCTATATCTATACACATAAAGATATATATATCAAAAGATAAATAATAAAGTTTTTAATATATATGTATACGGTATATATAAATATATCACCTACTATTTGTCAGACCTTATACTTAATATTGAGGATACAAAAATGTCTTATGAGACATGGCTTTGCCCTTGAATATCTGATATAGCCGAGAAGATCTGTTCTGAACTGTTTATCGACTCTCCTATCAATATTGCATAAAGTCTCAGGATAACTATCTTAAGCCCTACTTACAGCATTTATTTTTAGTTAATCAATCTCTTTGGTTTATTGGGAGATAGAAGGGACATCTAATTTCTGGCAAATCCATTAGATATACTTTCTCAAATGTCCTAATCAATTTCAGCACATCTGTAAGTTTATCACCATCCTGATTTATTCTATCACTAAAAAAGCAATGACACCCTCCCCCTCTTTTTTTTCCTAATGTAGCAGAATCCATCATGACAGGGACAAACAGGGAAAGGTTTCATGAACTCAACTGCTGTCTGAGAAGTCAGGCAAAGACCACAAGCCCAGAATTCAAGAATTATGTACCTTTTGTTCCTGCCTATGAATGTCGCCAAAATCAAGAATAATGGTCCCATATTATTATGTTTATCGTCTCCATTATTATAATGATATATAACTTCATATCCTCTACTTGTCTGTTAGCCCTAGAAAAGTCATTCTTTAAATCTGTGTGTTAAGATAAGCCTGCCTACCTGGTCAGAAAACCTGGCACCTACTTTCGATTACCATCCTATGAATTTCAATAGAAATGATACCGACTCGGACCTTTGAAAGCCTGTTTATTCTAGAATCTGATTTTACCTTAAAGCAACAATGGAGCAGTATGAATACCTGATACTCAGTAGTATCCCTGGGATGGTGATCATGAGTGGTCTCAACATTTTTTTTCCTACCACCCTTGAAAGAGATATATTATCTTGACATTTCAAAGGAACAAGAAAGAAATTGAAAATAGAAGGGAAACAGCAGGTCAGAAAATGCAACTTATAACATGAAAACTGTACCACCTAATTAAAAATTTATTTTAAGTGGAACTTATCTAGAAAGTTATTAGTGGTGCCAGTAGGGCATGGTCTTGAATTACAACAGCAAGAAACAAACTGGATGTTTAACTTTGTTAGGCAATTTTAAGTCCCTCCATCATGGCTGCCTGTAATTTGGATGATAACTCTCATCAAATATGAGCTAATGATTGGGGTATCTGGTCCTTGTCCTGTTCCAACACCAGTTAGCCATGTGACTCTAGGAAAGTCACTGTGTTCTGAAAAATGAGGAGTTCTGACTTAATTGAGAAATTGAGGCTTCTACTAGCTCAGGAGTTCTTACTCTGGTAACCAGGGCTAAAGAAATCCCCGAATTCCCTAAAATCCTATGCAAACTGCACTGTTATGCATATGTACCTTTTTTTTCTCCAGAGAACAAGTCCACAAATTATATCAGATTCTCTTCTCTTCCTAAAAGGTTAATAACCACTGAACCAGATGGTCTCTAACATTGCCTTTCAGTTGAAAATATTTTAAGGTTCTGTGATTTTTACAATTTGTATTTCAGTCACATTTTCTCAGGGCACAGCGTGTGTTTGGAGTAAATTGGATCTCTTGAAACAACTGATCCATTTGAAGTCCTGAGTTGTCATATTTTGAGGGGGAGCAGTATTTTTTCTGCTCTAGGAGTCTAGAAGAATGAACACAATAGCCAGAAGACCTTTACTTTTTTCCATTTCGCTTATTTCACTACAGATATGTGTAGATTCAAACATTATAGGCCAGTCTTTCGGTCCTATGTAAGAGGTACCTGATTTCAGGACAATTCTACTTTTTCATGCTAGGTCTCTTAATACTATTTTTAAAGATATGATTTTATTGATTTCAGAGAAAGGAAGAGAGAGGGAGATATAGAAACATCAATGATGAGAGAGAACCTTTGATAGGTTGCCTCCTGATGGCCCCTACCGAGAATTGAGCCCACAACCCGGGCATGTGCCCCTTCCAGGAATCGAAACAGGACCTCCTGGTTCATGGGTGGATACTCAACCACGGAGCCACACTGGCTGGGCATCATGGTAAGCCTTTTGGACATAAAGATTGAGATTCTTGCATTTGCATACCCAACACAAATTCATATACCTCCGTTTTTAAAGAGTGCTTCACTTAAGCATAGTAAACTCCAGAAGGCAGGCTGAAAACCCCCAGAGTTAAACCTGAGAAAAAATATTCCATAGTATGTGTGTCTTGCTCACCACACTGCACACGCACGCCCAACTTTCAGACTCACAAGAGGAGGTCCTGACCCCTAAGTGTAATATCTGAGATACCTCAGTCTAAGCCTGAATCTACACCTACCACAGAATAAGGCCCATGAATTTTTGGAATTAGATGTGTCCTCACACTTCCATCCTGTCCCAAGGATTTCAAAGAGATCTCTGGAGAGGTTTGCATGGATTGCTGGGGTTTGGGAGTAGGAGGGGCAGCAGAGGAAGAATTGTGAGCCACTGGGTTCTGCCTTGCATGTGAGGGTATATATGAGACAGGGGAGAAGGGGGTACATTTTTATATGAATTCTGCAGGAAAAGAAAACTTGTTTTCAGTACACTTGGTTCATTTTTCTTTAACTCCTTTTGATCTGCTAGAAAGACTACCCATTCCTCTTTTAGCTGCTTTTAATTTTCCAACCTTGTCTCTCTGGCTACTGATTTCACCTCCAAGGTTCCTGTGTCTGAATTCATGTCATTGTCCTGAACACGGGTGCACTCAGAGTAGCCTCTTCCTCTGTGCTCTCTGCTCCTATCCCCATTGACTTCTTTCCAGCGGCGTTTTCTAACCAAGATTGATTTTGCTCCGATGACACCATCTTCTCTGCTGCCCTCTCACATGATAGACTGTTTTTTCTTCAAAGTTTTTTCTTTAAAAGTTCTGACATGGGAAGCTAACTTTTATATTTTTTTCTTTTTTCTTTAAAACTTTTATATTTTAAGCCCTGTGATCTTAAAAATGCTACATGACTTTTCTGAATTCGTAGGAATAAAGCTCAGAGACAGAATGTACATAGTTCATTATCCGATATGCCTGTTTTCTAATCAGGGATGGAACGGGGGGCAGGGGTGCTCTCTGTACTGCTGTGTCTAACACAGACCTGGTCCTCAACAATGAACATTTGCTGACTGACTGAATAGCCTCAATGCCCTGGAAGCTAGGAATAACCATGCCTTGCAGGATTGTGGCAAGAAAAAAAGGAGAGCATTGCTTTTCTTCATTCAGCAAATATTCATTGCTGCATACAAACTACCAATCAGTACGGTGGGACACAGTGGACAGACCACATGTGTTAACGTGCTTTTCCCTTCCTTACCCCTTTCCATGACTCACTGTGGGCGCGTGCTCCGAGCTTCCTCTTCCTTCCCAGTGCCGACCCTGGCTTTGTGCTTCTCCACAAGCAAAGTCCATGTTTTCTGTCTGTGGTCACCACAGGAAACCAGTTTGTCTGACACCTCGCTGTCATAGATCAAGGACCTGTTTTAACCCTCAGCAGTGCAACAGTGAGGTTGCAATAGAGATCCTTCAACTTGGAGTTAGGATAGTGCATTGGTTTGAGTAGGTCTTTATGTTCATACGGAGATAACTTCTAACGGACTAAATTATATCCCATAAACAAGAGGGTTGAATTATTTGATCTCCAAGGTATTTCCTGTTTTTTAAAACCTAGAACTTACCTAACACTTAACCTCACAGGGTCGCTTATAATATTTTATTTTATTTCAAGTCTTACGTCTTTGCAATAGAAAAGTTTTTATGACAGGTATTTCTATATCCTTTGCATGCTCTTTAATGAAGTAAGAGATCAACTTCTTATACTTTGATTAGCAAGAGTAATCAAGAATATTTTAGATTTACATAGCAGCCTCTGGGCTTAAAAATCAAAGATATTCCATTTGGTCAAGGTTCAGACATTCTTTTGGGGGGCATTTTGAAACTGATAACTTATTCCACATCTACGGAAATATCTGGGGTGAATATATTCAATATATTACTTTACACTTAAAACCATACATTAAGAATAAACTTTATTTCACAGAGGGGTCTTGCATTAGCATCAGCTATATCATCCTGGAATTCATTTTATGAAAGACATGTGCCTTTCTTATAAAGTTCCATCCGTTTCTAAACAAGAACCTTTCCACATGGTGAGTCTAAAAATTAAGCAAACTTGCCCTGGGGAAGGTATTGTGTTAAATCCATAGCAGATAACATAAAGTAAAATAAATAAAATATAGAAAACCTAAAACAAAGACATCCAGAAAGAAGTACGATCTCCCCTACAACAGTGACTTCAGACGGGCATCCCTGCTCACAGCCCCCGAAATCTTTCAGCCTCACTCTCAACCTTGCAAATCCCGCTGGGGAGGCTACAGGAGAACAAGATGTCTGGGATGGAGCTGGGCTTCTCAGAGCCCAGCACCGGGCCTGTCAGCTGGGCGGTTGCTCTCTGCCCCATCACCATCTACTGTTCTGGTTCCATGGCCTTCTCCTGGGTGAAGACGACAAGAGGCATAGCCAACAGCTTGGAAAACAAACTCTGTGTCTCACCCCAGTGCTGAGCTCCTGAGAGGCCAGTGCATCCGTTTCAACACAGGGAAGGAAAGTGAGACAAGGGTTTCTAGGAAGCCACACTGAAGTAACCGAGTGCTCAGAGCATTCTGCCCAAGTTGTTTTCCATTAAAAGTAACTTCTGATACCATCCATCTTGACCTTCCTCCGCCTCCTGGGCCCTCCATTTCTCCATCTGTGATCCTGTCCTATTGTAACTCTGACAGTGATTTATCAAGAGGTTAGATCTTTTTTATCCTTTTTTTTTTTTTTGCCATAGCTTGTTTTTCAAAGCTTACATCTCCGAAATGTCCAATCTACCCTGACTCTCTTAATAAGGTTTGTGGTACTCTGAAATTCTAAAAGTAAATATTAAATGAGTTATTATTATGCAATGGTAGAACTCATACAAAACCAGTTATTTCATTCAGAAATGTTGAGGCAGTGTTTTTCAACTCAAAGTGAATATTTTTCCTCAGTAAATCATTCCATTTTGGGTTTGTTCTCCCATAGTTGTTTTTTTATATATAAATATAAAATGGATATTGCAATTTAGTTATTTGTTATATAATAAATTTTACTTGCTGACATTTATATGATTATTTCTTGCTTATTTAACTCACTAGTGATATTTTCTACTAACACTCATTGTTCAAATATTATTTTGATGTGCTCATTTCTCCTTTAATATTTTCAGCCTTATTCCCTACTGTATGGAAAATTTCTTGATTATCAAGTCTTTTCCAATATTTTAATTCAATAGCAATAAATTATTATTGGCTCTGTAAAAATCTTCTTTGCTTGTCCTAAATTGTCAGCCAATATTAATTAAAAATAAAATTAAACAATTTAGAAAGAATGGGACAGCGAATGATAACCAACTAACTTTAAAACAATACTGTGCATTTTAAAAAGAAGTCTTGAGGGAATATTTAGACAAAAGAAAGAAAGAAAGAAAGAAAGAAAGAAAGAAAGAAAGAAAGAAAGAAAGAAAGAAAGAAAGAAAGAAAGTTCTTCGTATACTGTGGACAACAGAATGAACAAGGTAATCTTCAAAAACAGGTCAGTTTCATTTCTAGTTTCTGTCAATGGAAACCCTCTGGGAATTCCTGTTGTCTGTGTCCTCTTGTTATCAAACAGTCTTCCCAGACATCCAGAAAGCTCTTTTCTTTCTGAGTCCTGAGAGTGGATAAGCATATTCTTCCCTACGTTTTAGGTCTTCACTTAAGTGATGATTTTACATTCACTGACTGTTTCTGGTTAACAGGAGTAATGGTTGGTGCTTGGGGGAAGATTAATACTTTAATGACAGCTCACAATTATCTAAAAATACAATCCTTTGGTTTTTAAATGTATTTTTATTGATTTCAGAAAGGAAGGGAGAGGGAGAGGGAGATGGAAACATCAATGATGAGAGAGAATCATTGATCAGATCCAGCTCACAACCAGGGCATGTGCCCTGACCAATAATCATACTGTGACCTCCTGGTTCATAGGTCCACACTCAAGCACTGAGGTGCACCAGCTGGGTGAAAACATCCTTTATTGCTGCAGCTTCAATCATGTCAATGCGTTCCTACCAACTTTCCTTTAGTGCTACCATGTCCAAGACTGCCCGAGTTGGCAGAGAAGAAAAAGAGAAACAAGTAAAACACCGTCTTCTCAGCACAATTATAATTGTTTACTTCTTTGTTTTAGGATATAAAAGTATAAGTTTATTTAAAATATTTTCATTTTTTTTCTCAAGTAGCTAACAAGCAATTGACTTGTCATCAAACAACAGATGTTTTAGTGTGAAAATAAAAATGTGACAAAGGGCCTTAAAATAAAAAATAGTGTAGCTACTCCTATTTCTCAGAGAGGGATAATTTTATTCATACATATTTATAGCTGAATAAAATTATTACTTTTTCATAAATATAACAGTACAATTAGAAAACACCAAATTACTTTTGTTAGAATATGCATACCCAAACAAACAATATATAATATAGTTCTCCTGCATAAAATGTGCCTCTTTAATAGGCTAGTAGATCATATTAATGGTACCATTATAAAGAGAAATGTACATGCTTAAATTTAGGACAAACTTTCCCATTGAACAAAAAGAACAAAAGAATAGTTTATGTAATCATTTTTTCATTAGTTGCTGTCTATGGTCTTCATTTAAAGCAATCACATGGTTATAATAGTGAAAGGATTGTTTTGTGTGTTTTTTTCAAATTTTATTGATTTTTTTACAGAGAGGAAGGGAGAGAGATAGTCAGAAACATCGATGAGAGAGAAACATCTATCAACCGCCTCCTGCACATCCCCCACCGGGGATGTGCCCACAACCCAGGTACATGCCCTTGACCAGAATCAATCCTGGGACTTTTCAGTCCACAGGTCGACGCTCTATCCACTGAGCCAAACCGGTTTCAGAGATTTTTTTGTTTTTTTGAGAGAGAGTGGAAGGAAGAGGGAGGGACACACAGAGAGAAACATCAGTGGGAGAGAGGCACATCAATTGGGTGCCTCCCACACTACTTTGACCAGGGTCTGGGGATCGAGCCTGCAACGAGGTACGTGCCTTTGACCAGAATTGAACCCAGGACCCTTCTGTCCAGGGCCAACGCTCTATCCTCTGCACC
>NW_006283588.1:2612406-2615893 GCF_000327345.1 Myotis davidii
AATTTCCCTTTCAGCTACCTCTCTGAGCCCCACATGTTACAGGTGCTCCATGAGCTCGGGATCTGTGGTCCCTGCCCAGATTGGTGATTAGTACAGAACAAAATAAGCTTTTCCTTTATGTATAAACTACAAATCATTACTAAAGGAGGAAAATTCAAGGATTATTCAAAACTATATACATGTTTATTTTCCATTAGTGGTTCTAGTATTTATGATAACTTGCTTAAACTGCAGAGTTTTTGCTCTAGTGAATGAGGGAGTGTAATAAAGTGGAAACAATATAGACTATGAAAATCTAATATTTCATGGGTTCTGTCACTTAGTGGCTATGTAATCTTGAACAACCTTTAATCTTCCCAACCTTTATCTAAATCACCAAAAGAGTTTAGTAACAATTTAAAAAAAAACATGTAACCAAACTTTACTATATATTTTATTGATTCCAGAGAGAGAGGAGTGAGAGAGAAACACCAACCTGCTGCCTCCTGCATACTCCTATGGGGGATCAAGCCCTCAACCTGTGCACGTGGCCTGACTGAGAATCCAACCAGAGACCCCTTGGTGCATGGGGTAACACTCAACCAACTGAGCCTCACCGGCCAGGGCAGTAACACATTACTCTTCACTAGACTGCGAAGGTGGATTGGCATGAAACACTGAAGATGGCATTGCTTTTCAGACATTCTTGAGTAGGTGGTTGGCTTTACTATAAAAAATGTATGTCTTTGGAATAAAGTCTATTGAGCAACTTTTCTCTAGACAAATACATGGGAATGCTGAAGGCTGGCAAGGACATGACAAAAGACAGTTTATTGTTCATCAGATTCATAGACTCGCTGAAGAATTGGTCTCCTCACATGGATTTCCTGCTGCTTCAGAGGCAATGTGGTGCCAAGGTCCTGGGAAGAGGCTGTCCCTCAGACCCCCCCCTGCTTTCAATTGCAACGTTGCTCTGCTCCTGATTTAATCCGTGCCACTTTCAAATTACTTCATTGCTTAAGTGCTGCTTTCCTTTCTGTAGTATTTGTGAAAATAATACCAAATCTGTGTGCACATGTGGAGTTCAAAAGCAATGATGGATGTGCAGTGCGTACTACTGTCCCATTCTCCCTTCCTGCTCCTGTTTCTGGATGGCCAGGAGGAAGCTGTATCTGGGGTGAAAGTCAGTGCATAAAAACCTCACTTCTGGCCACACCTGGGTGTGCACTTATCTGACATTCTGAGTTCTTAGAACTGAGCGGCTTCCTGCAAAACTACTTCCATATGAGTAGGGCAGCTAATAAAATCCGCAGGGCCAGCCTGAAAACGGCCATCAGCCACTCACCCAGGCTGGCCAGGCACCCCAGCGGGACCCCCCACCCCGAAGGGGCTGTGGCCAGCCTGAAAACATCCCTCAGCCCCTCACCCAGGCTGGCCACACCCCCATTGGGTGAGGGTCCCCGCTGGGGGGCTTGACCAGCCTGCAAACAGCCATGAGCCCCCCACCCAGTGCACATCATTGCGACTGGCCGACCAGTCGTTCCAGTCATAATGGTTGCTTAGGCTTTTATATATGTATATATATAGCTACCTGCTAGTAGACAGGCACTTGATGTCAGAGTCTCATTCACTTCTAAATTCCCTATACCTAGCATCTAAAAAGTTTCTAAAGCAGAATGAATGGATGGATGGTCAGGTACTGCTGGCTCTCACTTTCTTGTTCAATCGGTAGGCTATGCTGACTGATCAAGTAGTGTCACTGTCTCCATCACCTGGCCCTTCTCTGATGTCTCTTGCATCCTTCTCTCCTTCCTCACTCAACATAAAAACTTGCCCATTAACAAAATCTTCTTCAAGCCTCTTTGTCAATAACTATATCCTTTTTGTGGGTAAACCTCACACCATTCCATGAGAGTAGACTTTGTCTTTAAGGTTTCTTTTGTGTGAGTAGCAGCTCAAGCATACTAGTTAACTGGTGAAGTAAACATATCTTACAAAACAAGTGAGTTTTTGTTTGTTGGAGGCCAACTGCCTAAAGCCAGAATGAATAAATATGAATAAATAATATATCCTGGTCAGCCCAGTTTGGACCTAGTTTTTCAAGTAAAAAAAAAAAAATTCTACCATTTTCCTCCACAGGAGTTTAATTCCAGGAGGAAAAAGAAACAAATATATTTTATTTATGTAAAAAGAAAGAAATGTTGATATCAGCTATGTGGATGTTGGTTTACAATAATGTAAATAAGTCATGACATGTGTCTAGTTGACGAATTTTATCAGCTATAAAAGGAAGAGAATATTAAAAATGAAATTGGCATTCACTCATGCATTCACTCATTACATGAGTAGTTACTGAATACCATCTGGTGCCAAGAACTGTTTTAGGCACTGGGGATATGTCAACATTTTTCCAATTACTTATATACCTGGGGTATATCATTATTAATGCAAATTGCCTTCCATAGAAAAAAAAACATCATAGTGTATTAATTTTGCAATTTCCCCCACGCTCTCCATTTTGGAATCCTCTCTTGCTGCATATGTCCAAGGACTAACTGACTATATGTTCACAACACCTATCACTTTAAAAAATATATATAATTTTATTGATTTCAGGGAGGAAGGGAGAGGGAGAGAGAGATAGAAACATCAATGATGAGAGAGAATCATTGATCAGTTGCCTCCTGCATTACCCAAGTTGGGGATTGTGTTGGTAACCCGGCATGTGCCCTGACTGTGAATCCAACCATGACCTCCTGGTTCATAGGTCGACCCTTAACCACTGAGCCATGCCAGCCAGTCCCTGTCACTTAGTTTTTATTCCAATGGCTACAACTCTAGTTCAAGTTCAGAAAAAATTATAAACTTCTTCCACCAGTTCCCTTGTATTCAGATTCTTTGCCAACTATTATGAAACCACCAGTCTTGTTGTTCTGCAGTAAACCAGACAGAGTTTGTGCTAAGTTCCATGGCATGCAAGATTAATGGGAAGATTTTTGTTCACCGAGTTTACAACTGAGATCAAGAAGACAGCTCTCTGCACCCAAGTAACTAGAATTAAAGATATGGTTTTTAAGAACCATAAAAGAAAGAGAAAAAAAGTGTATCATAGTACTAAAAAAACAGAATGTTTTATAATGTTGGTTCTATTCAAAAACTTCAATGGCTTTCTCTGAAAAGAAGTTACAGCTGCTCGACTGACATTACATTCTTTCGTGCATTTTCCTTTACTATTCCAATCTTATCTCTTGTCAATCTCCTAGATTAAATATATGAACTGGCAAAACCAAGCCTTTAGTGATTGCCAAGTACATTTTGTGCTTTTCTGCCTTCACATTTTGGACCGCTTCTATTTCCCTTAAAGACCCTGCAAAACCTCACGTCCCTCACTAATTATCTGTGCTTATCTCAGATAAACCCTAAGAAAGCAAATTTCTTTTACATTTATAATAGAACAATTACATTCTGGCTTCTATAAGTTACATGGTCTCTCTCTCCCCCCCCCCCC
>NW_006283588.1:2616099-2640610 GCF_000327345.1 Myotis davidii
CCCTCCATCCATTAGTATTTAGCAAAGTGCTCTGCAGAAAGTAGGTACTTAATAAATATTTAATTTCTTGACTGACATGTTTTCTTGACCAGTTTTCCTGGATTTGCCTTAAAAGCTCCTTTAAAAAATAATGTCTTATCACCATGTTCTCCCTCCTTGCTTTCACTGTTGCCCGCAGGTTACAATTTCAACCTGGATGTGACCGCCATCTTCGGGCACGCTCCATCACCTTTAACGTTTCCATTCCCTTTGAACGTCTTCAATGACTTATTCCCTTTCCTTTCCTTTCCCCTAGATGACAGCGGCTTATGCTTCACTTTTCATTTGCATTCAGGAGCCATCCTTTCTGACTCAGTTGGCACTTACTTAAAGGATTTGTCCTCATTGAAGGAAGCCTGCACAGAATCTATTCTCCGAGTTAAAATGCTAACTGTTCCTTTCTCTTATGCCTGCTCTCATTGTAACATTAATGCCTTACACATATAAAACCAATACATGTAGCATCAGCTTGAACTAGAACGTGTGCTCTGTTCATACTTGAACAAGTCTCAATTACAGTCTATACAGCAAAGATTTGCTTGTTTTCATTGAACTTTCAGCTAATTGATTATACACTTTTCTACAAATGATGGTGTTATTTTCACTTCATTATTTCCACTCAATTTACCACTGCTAAATTCTCCATCAAAATAAAAGGACTCTTTCAACTATGTAGTTTTCTGTTAATCATTTGTGTGTATTTGTGTGTGTGTGTGTTTAATATAGCTCACATACAGAAAAGTTCCCAAAACAAAATGCAGAGCTCAACAGGTTACCACAAAGCAAACACTGTGTTACAACTGGTCCAAAAATATTTCTAGCATCAAAGAAACTTTCTTCATTTCCTTTCTAATCACTACTCATTTCTTTCCAACAAAGGTAATCACAATATTTACTATTCTTGTTTTTCTTGGTAGTTTTAGCTCTCAAACATGTTCACTAAATACTACAGTTTAAATGGAATTATATAATATGAGATCCTGAACTTTTGTAGCAGGCTTCTTTTCCTTCCAACATTATAATTGTGACAGCCATTCATTTTCTTGAGTATAACGGTTGCTCATCCATATGCAATTTTATTCTACAATATTCTATTGATAAACAGAATACAACATATCCATCCAATTCTACAGCCTAAACATCTTGGGACATTTTGGCTGTTTTCTGGTTTTTAGCTTACAAATAATACCATTATGAAAATTTTTATCATTCTCTTTCAGATGTGCAGTTTGCTGAATATATACTTGGAAATAGAATTGCTGGATTATAAACTATACATATGTTCAGCTTTGGTAGATACTGCCAAACAATTTAGCAAGATGTGCATGCCAATTTAAATAGTCCCACCAACAGTGTAGGATGCTAACACTTGTTGCAGATCCTTGTCAACATTTGTTGTTGCCATTCTTTTCATTTTCACTAACTCTGGATGTCGGGATGCATGTGTATGTGATGGTATCTAGATGGACTTTTCCTATGCATTTTCTTGGTGACTAATAAAATTGAGCACCTATTCATGCATTTATCGTTTGGATATCCACTGCTAAATGACTACATTTTTGCCTCTTTGAGTTGGTTTTCTGTCTTTCCCTGGACATAGGTCACTTGTCAGTTATATGTAGCTTGCCTTTTAAATTTTATCCTGTCTTTTAATGAAGAAAAGCTCATAATTTTAATGTCAAAGTTAACATATTTTCCCTTATTATTGATATTTTTTGTTTCTTTTAAGAAAGGACATGCTGATTTCATGAAGATCTTTTCTTCATGATTTGTTTCTTATTTAGATCAAAAATCCACCTGGAGCCCTAACCGGTTTGGCTCACTAGATAGAGCGTCAGCCTGTGGACTGAAGGGTCCTGGGTTTGATTCCAGTCAATGGCATGTGCCTTGGTTGCGGGCACATCCCCAGTAGGGAGTGTGCAGGAGGCAGCTGATCGATGTTTCTCTCATCGATGTTTCTAACTCTCTATCCCTCTCTGCTCCTTTCTGTAAAAAAATCAATAAAATATATTTTTAAAAAATCCACCTGGAACTGATTTTAGTGTATGGTGTATGTTAGGCATTGATTTGCAAAATTTCTCTCTTATGAATATTCAGTTGTCTCTGGATCATTTGTTTAACAGTCCTCCCTTACCTAACTGCTCTGCAGGGCCTTTATCACACATGAATTGTTAATACCTGTGTGGTTTTGTTTCTGTCTAGCTGTCTATTCTTCCATCAATACAATGCAGCATTAATTTCTATAACTTTATTGAATTTTGATTTCCAGTAGAACAAACCTTTACACCCTGTTATTCACTTGAAAAAGTGTTAGTTTCTCTTGCCACCTGCTTTTTCATATAATTTTTAGAATTAGCTTGTCAATTTTCACAAATATATTGTTGGAAATTTGGGATTACAATATATATATTTCGAGGAGAACTGATATCTTTAAATATTATGACTTGTAATGGCATAAATATGGACTATCCCTCGATTTACTTGAGATTTCAGTTTCTTTCAGTCTCATCAGCTGTGTGTTTTTGCAAAGAGATCTAATACATTTCTTTAAATTTAAGGATAGTTATATGATATACTTGATAATATTTCAAATGCTCACTTTTTTCCAAAATTTATTTTCTATTAGTTTCTAGGACCTAAAAATGCAATTAATTTTTGTATATCAACTTCATATCCAGTAACCTGTTAAACTCTTCTAATAGTTATTTTACAAAATAGATTCTCTACATAGTAATATCATCTATAATACAGTTTTCATTCCTTTCTTTCTAATCTTTATGCTTTTATTACAGTTTCTTTCTTTGCCTCACTAAGTCAGACCACCAGTATTATAATGCTAGACAAATTGACCACCTTGTGTTTCACTCCCAATCCCAAAGGCAATGTTTTAGAGTTTCACCATTAAATCTATATATTTTTGTCAACTTTATCAGATTAAGGAAATTTAAACTCAGTGCTGAATGACTGGGCTGTGGCCTGGAGAACTAGAATGGATTCAGAATATGAATTAAGGGCATGAATGCAATGAAAACACTGCCTGAGTGAGGGGAGGGGCTTTAAAAGAGAAATCAAGCTCAGAGTTGTGGGCTCGATCCCCAGTGGGGAGCATACAAGAGGCAGCTGATCAATGATCCTCTCTCATCATTGATGTTTCTCTCTCTTCCTCTCCCTTCCTCTCTGAGGGGAATAAAAATATTTTTTAAAAAGAGAGAGGGGAATTTAAGAGAGTGACTGAAAGGATTTTGTTCCTGCCTCCTGCCAGAATTGAATTACAAGTGGAGATGCCCAAGGTAATGAAGTGCTCTGTCTGCAGACCAGAGGACAAAAGGAATTCTGCCTGGCTTCTCTGGGAATTTCCACAGTCCTCTAAAGCCATGGCATCACCTCACATGAGCGAGCAGGGTGTCAGGAGAGCTCCCACAGAGGGAGGCCAGGGCAGCTCTCTTTGCAACTGGGGATCCCTAGGTTTAGAGTGTGAAAAGATGTACTAAAGCTGCTGGGCTCTTTGAATGGGGTAAGAATAGTGGCTGAGACGTGAGCCAGTGTTTTTCCCAGATGATCATAGCAGCAAGGAACTAGAGATCTAAAACAGTCCAAGGATCAGACCACTAAGTGCCAGAGCCAGACAGAGGACAGTGCTAGGCTTGGGGTTAAAGGGCCAGCAAGAGAGATAAAGGGGCTGAGCTGCGTGAAAGTGGCCATCACAACTGCCTGAGAAAAGCTAATGAACCACGTTAGGAATGGAAGACAAGAAGAAAAAAGACATCCCCACGGCAGCCCCAGGAGAGCAGGAGGCCCACATGTCCTGTTTCTCCTCATGATCTTACATGGGTTTCCACGTTGAGCCCGGTGCTGTCCCACGTGAGGCGGAGGAGAGGACTGGAGGAATACTTAAGCACTCAGCTAGGAGCTCAGTCTAGAGAAAAGCACCATTCAGGGAGGATACTTGGAAGGAGAGAAACTGCGTGTGTCTTCCCAGATAATTTGGATGAGTGGAACCAATATACAGGCACCTGTTAAAATTCTCTTTGCTGACTTATACTTCCGTGGGATGTCATCTATTTTTGTTGGAAAATGCTGTAATAAAAGCTCTGAGAAATTCATCATTGTTTCTGTTGTGAGAGGGTTGGAATGGACATTTTTTGTTATTAAATTACCCATCGTTCCCTTTATGAGCACCCTCAGGAAAGACTCCTGTCTGGACTTAAAACAAAGAATAACTTCTGAAAAATCTCTCTTCCCCCAACCCATTTCCATACTGACATTTTGAATTTTGTAATTGACTAGTGTTGTTGTTTGTATTCACCACTGGAAATCTTAGAGATAATTTTGTGACCCACCAGTAGCAAGGTATTAACATTTTACAGTATCCATTTTAAAAAGCTATTTATTATGAAAACTATATTCAAACATATAAAAAGGAGAGAGGGTAGTATCTTGAACCTCCATTTACCTAACAGTCAAGTCAACAAGGGTACCAGTAACAGCCACACATGTTTCATCTACATTCCACCCACCTCCCATGTCACTGGACTATTTGGAAGTAATTCCCAGACATCATGTCACTTTAACTACATTTATTTCAGTATCTATCTCTAAAGAATTCAACCAGGGAAGTTCCACTTGTACTGGCGAGGTAGCAAGTTGTAATGCAACGTGGCTCTCATTCTAATGTGAAGAACAAACTACATTCTCTGTAAAACCACAGATGATAGTGCCGTGAAGGCCTGGGGAATGGATAGGAATGGATAGGAGGGGGCCAATAGGGGAATGGGACATCTTTCATACTTTCAACAATAAAATATTAATTTAAACAATAATTTAAAAATTATATCTCAGCATGCAAAGTAGCCTAAATAAAATGAAGTCTAGAGAATGGTAAATGACATTAAAATCTAAAATGGTCCCTTTAGGGGCATAGGCACCCAAGTTTGTTTTCATTTTTGGCAGAGCAGTGGGGGAAAAAAGAAGAAAGAGAAGGAGGATGAGGAGGATAAGGATGAGGAGGAGGAGGAGAAGGAGAAGGCACACTATATACCTGGTGGAAATATATCAGCTTATGATGTACTAAATTGTTAAAGGCTGAATATGATCTGGCGTGGTGGTTTAGAACCCCTGAAGCCCTAGCCCACAAGAGTTAGGCTCACCTGTTAGTTCTGCCCATGGTTCCTCATCAGGTGCTCACGTGGAGGACTGAGGTGGCAGGAGAACTGAGACAGCCTCTGAGGCATAAGTGGCAGGTCACCTCAGCACTGGGATGAGTGGCAGTGCTGAGTCGATTCCCTCTGAACCACCCTGGCTCTGCTGAATGCTGAGGGCAAGAGAAAGAACTAAGAAAAACTCCCCAGACGATTAGATTTCAAGTCCTACTAAGAGGAAGGCCCTGATCCTACCCACCAGGACCTGAACTCTTAGGAGAGTAACTACAAATCCCAGACCCCCTTCAACAACAGACGAGATCGACAGCTACCACTACACCCTCTTCACTAACCCTGGGGCTGAACAGAAGGCGAGCGCCTTGACTTCAGATTTGATACTTTATACATAATGTCTGACATACAATAAAACATTATGAAGCACCATGAAGAAGCAGTAAAAAGAGACCATCACCAAGAGAGGGCATATAGCAGACCTAAAATGGCCCAGATGCTGGAACTATCTGAGTGTCTTTAAAAATGATAAATATGGCTGGTGTGGCTCAGTGGTTGAGCACCATCCCATGCACCAAGAGGTTGCAGGTTTGATTCTTGGTCAGGGCACGTGCCCAGGTTGCAGGCTCCATCCCCAGTAGGGGGTGGGCAGGAGACAGTAGATGGATGGCTCAATCTCACTGATGTTTCCATCTTTCTCCCCATCTCCCTTCCTCTCTGAACTCAATAGAAACACATTTTTAAAAAGTGATAAACATGGTAAAAGAATAGAGTGGAAAATGTGTGAACAGATGGTCAGTTTCAGCAAAGATCAAAACTATGCGAGTTTTAGAAAGCCAGATGGAAGTGCTCCAAATGAACAACGCAGTAAGTAAAACATAACCAAGGAAACCATTATCATGCTAAAATGTTAATAATTCCTTAGTAGCATCAAATATCCAGTTCAACAATCGCATAGTCCCAATGTGTTATCAGATTTTTTACAGGTTGTTCAAATTAAGTTTTATACATTGACATTGTTTGGTTTGGCTTTTAAGGATCTTTAATAGTTTCTCTTTGCAAAGTCTGAGGTGATACAGCTGGATTTTGGTAATTCATCTCTACACTATCATTTAACATGTACATGTTCCCCTGTCCCGTGCAGCTCCTGGAAACTGGCAGTTAGACTGAGGTACTTAATCAATTTCAATCTTTTGAAGATAAGACTTTATAGGCAGTGATGTATATTTCCACTGCGATCCTTTTCATTCTTTTTCGGGGGGAATATTTTGTGTTTCTTTGTTACTAACTCACATTTGTATGTCCTCAGCAAAACTAATTTAAAAAGTTACCTATTTAAGTCAATCTCAGTTTGTGGGTGTTTAACTCTTTTTTAATTCATGCCAGATAATTTTTGGACTTTTTCTTGATATTATTTTCAGTGGATTAGTATGTTTGGCTGATTTGAATACATAAACTTGTGGCTTTTTCATTGTGTTGGTTCCTGTTTAGATTTTTTCTTTTGAGCTGCAGCTCTGCTCCCTTGTAAATTTCCCATTGCATTTCTACAGAGAAATGATCAGTCGCCCTCACAAGCTACACTACCTGCTGAGCGAATGGTCCCCTGGGGCTCGCAGAGTCTGTGCTAAAAAGACATCTGACGACATTCAGTGGGGAGTGTCCCAGGACCTGCCCCCTTCGGGGACCCCCTCCATCTGTGCAGTCACTGCTCCCGCTGCCAGTCCCAGGGCCAGACCTCACTGTCAACACGCCAGAACCAGGGTGCGGTCCTGCGCCTGGCCTTGGAGCCACTCACAGAAGGGGCACGTTCTAAGACGGCAGTGGCATCAGTACAATACATCCCTCCTCCTTAGTCTCAGACGAAAGAGTCAGGAAGTTATTTCGGCTGTAAAAATTTTGATTTGTTCATTAGTGTTCCCATTGCCTTCAGCAGAACACATGCTTCACGCTAATCTGTGCTTCTAAATTTGGCCAAATAAAGATGCGTTGTTTCCTCTTTCTGTGCATCGGAACACTAGAAACGATCCATCCAGTAGAATAGAGGGCAACCTTCCCTAGCAGACTGGCATTTAGAGGAGAGCATACATGGCTGGTCTTGTAAGATCAGCAGAGGAGAAAGAAGGGAGATAAAATAGCTACCTACACACAGTGATATCTGCTGTTGATAAAGCCTCAGAATAATTTATTTGAGGCAGTGACATGAAATGTTGAATAAATTCAAACTTGCTGATCACCAGGCTCCCACCTTCAGGGCATCAGCGCAGACTTGGCTGAGGCGCGCGTCCTCCCGTTCTGTGGGCCGATGACCTTTCACAATCGCTTCCGAAGCCTCGGCTCCCTCAGAGCTTTCTGGTTGTTATTTCTACTTGGAATAAAAATGTCAGAGCTGGAGAATGAGAATAAAAGGGGTGCCCACAAGGAAGGCTACTGGGAAGATTGAAGTAGCAGAAACATTTAAAAAGGTGCTTTTTAAAAATAATCTTTACCTGAGGATATAGTTTTATTGATTTTAGAGAGAGGAAGGGGGGTAGAGAGAGAGACATCTATGTGAGAGAAACATTGATTGGTTGCCTCCATATGCTGCCTGACAGGGTTTGAATCTGCCACCTAGGTATGTGCCCAGTTCAGGAATCGAACCCACAACCTGTTGGTGTATGGGACGATGCTCCAACCAACTGAGCCACCCGGCCGGGGCAAGAAAGTTGTATTTTTTATTACAATTGTATTATCAGTTTAACACTAAAAGTCTTATAATATGCCTATATGTATGCAATCTACACGTATGTGACATAGTAAGATGAATACAATGTAAGCATCTCTTTAGAAGTGCTTTGTGCGAACAGCCTAGTTTCGTGAGCAGCTTCTTTTGTTTCTATCCCTGTGCACCCATTCGGGGCCAGGGAGGCAGCATACTAGGGTGGTGCCCAGCAGGTTCTCAGGTCAAATGTTCAACATCAAAACCTGGTCCCACCGCATTAGCGGTTCTAACTCGGGCAGCTATTAACTCTTTTGTGTAGGTTATTCTTATCCTAAAAAATGACAATACTTATACACACTTCATGAGGCTGCAAAAGTCAATGAAGTTTATATAAATGGGCATATTATCATTCCTATTTTAGGAAAAGAAAACTCACACACAAGAGTTTGATAGCTGTCCAAGTCCACAATTTCTATAGTCAAAAATTACACATACTTATATAAGATTTGAATTGATCAGGTATCTAAAGTGGACTAGACCATGCCACCAGCTGTTTGGACTCCCATTGTGATGGATAAAATACAATTAATTGGAATCTCATAAATTATGATTTCACTGAAAACTCAATCCTGGAGTCTAATGTGGCCTCAGTTTCCCCATTTGTAAAGTGAGGACAATATTTCCCATTAGAGAGTTGCTATGAATATTAAAGGTGATCATTCATAAAGTTCCTACCATACAGTAGGTACTTAACAAATATTACCAGTTTCTTTCTCCTCTCCTTCCTTTAACTGTCAATGATTTGGTAATACAAAAATTGTCCTGCCATAAAAAGGTTCACCATGACATAACTATAGGACTCAGACACAAAACCTTAAAAACTTGAAGTTCACATCTTTGGCTATGATCCTAAAATCCCTATTTTTGCCTTCAATACTTCCAAAGTGCATTTAGTTTTCATAAAGGGACACCAGATTACTGCTTTGACAGAGAATCAGAAGTGTCATTGCCCTCAGAAAACCAGTGTGCTGTTTTTCAATCCTCCGTGATGCATGGCTAAAAACATGGCTTTTCTACTGGAGTCTTGAAATTTTTCTTTGTTTACTGGAATTGTTCTTAAATTGTTCACAATTCCCTCCCATACAGGGGTCCGTGTCTTCATCCATTTGTCTTGCCTGTGGGGATCCGAATAGAAAGACAAGCCCCGCGACCACTTTGGAGTTCTGCACATGCACATGTAAGTATGCATAAGAGCTTTGACAATGATGTTATTTTTTTAAACTATAAAGACTTAAATGAAATGTCCAAAGCCTCTATTGCCATATTAAAATGAGCCATTTTTAGAGAAAACTGAATGCATAATATAATGTGTTTTTAAATACTTCAAACAACGATCATATCTTAAAGTAAGCTTACCACGTCTCCTCCACTAAACTTTTAGTTAATAGTTTTATTCTTTCTTTAAAGGTGTGATTCTGTGAAACTACTGATATAAATATAAGCTTTGCAGTGGTCGGTATAAAATGCTGAATAATATTTTGTTTAGTATTCCTATTGAAAATTTCAGCAGCAGGTTTCTTTTACTCCATTGTAAGAGAATTAAATTTCATAAACATTTGTTTTAATGCATTAATGCATATAGACCATCACCCCCATTTTAAAACTCAGTTTTAAACACTCCTGCTTGGTGCCTAGCCTAAAGTCTTTGATTCTTGCTTGACAAATAAGAAACAGATAATACAATCTTTGAGTACTTGGTGAAAACTATTTCCCTCTCTGAAAAAAAATGCATCTTTTTATTGGCTTCAGAAAAAAAATGAGTGCTCCCCTTTCATAGCATTTATCAACAGTACTAGTTTCTTGATATTTTATTCATTAGTTTTTGATCAATATTTTTCTAGCATATTTATATGATAGCACTCTAGCATAAAACTATTATTATTTAAAGTCTAGTTTTGTATTAAAATGTACTTATCTTTGAAATGAGGAAAATAGAATATAGATTTTTACAGAAAAATGTGCACTATGCTTTATGATATAAACTAAGAAAAATACATGCTATAATTTTAATTTTTATAATAATAATGTAAATTACACTTAAAAGACTTACAAAATTTAGCCCTAACCGGTTTGGCTCAGTGGATAGAGCATCGGCCTGCGGACTCAAGGGTCCCGAGTTCAATTTCCGTCAAGGGCATGTACCTTGGTTGCAGGCACATCCCCAGTGGGGAGTCTACAGGAGGCAGCTGATCGATGTTTCTCTCTCGTCGATGTTTCTAACTCTCTATCCCTCTCCCTTCCTCTCTAAAAAAATCAATAAAATATTGTTGTCCAAGACCCCCAGGGAGCCAGTCAGTCCGATGCAAAAGCAGAGTCCTTTTTAATGCAAGCCGGGTTGCGCTCCTGGTTCACCAGACCCACTAACACAGCGGAAAGTCCAGTGGCCGAGAGACCGAGGCCTGATGGGACAAGGGGTTATATAGGGGGGTGGAGTGAGGGCAGGAGAGGGGACTGTGGGCCCCGCTGATTGGCCAGGCGCGAGTCGGTACAGGATGTGGTCATAGTGATGGCGTGCACTTCCCTTGATTATTATTGGTTAGTCCAGAGAAATCCTGGGTGGGTCTAGCAACGGCTTTTTCCGGTGAAGCACATGGCACTGTCCCAAAATGGAGGACCCAAGGCAAGATGGAGGGCGCACACGGCTCTGTCCCAAAATGGAGGACCCAAGGCAAGATGGAGGGCGCAGTCCCCGCCTGGCTCCCGCTGCCGCCGCTTGAACATGCCACAAGGCAGGATGGCCCTCCCGCACAGCACCTGCAGCCGGCTGTTTGTTTGTTTGTTTTTTTTAAAAAAAAAAGACTTAAAAAATTTAAAGAGCGCTCCAATTTTATTATAATTTCTCCGTATTAAATATTACTTTTCATAGTTATATTTCAACTTTGGTCAGAATATATATAGATATATTACACAGTACTATAATTGGAAATGCTTGGTATTGTGATGCTATATACATATTTTAAAATGCTGGGAATTCAACAGAAGTTTGTCAATGATAAACTGGTAATAATGGGAATAAACACTGAAGAAATGCCTTACAATACCAGACTTTGGGACAACTGAGTCAGTCAGATAATGTATCTACCTTTAGTCAGACAATAAGGAATGATTTCCCAGATTTATATCTCTGAGACCACTTTTCCACTTCGGTACAAATGGTGTTCACCAAACTCATTATTTTGACCAATTCTGGTTGTGTTTCTTTTGCAAATCTGTGTCCAGAAGTAATGAGAGAAGTCAGAGTTTTAGAGGTAGAAGCTGCTAAAAATATACCCTGCTCATTCCAACATCTTCTCCAATGGTTCTACCTGTCCATCTTATCAACCCCCTTTCCTTTCCAGGGTGAGTCCAATCCTCCTGCCGGCATTAGTAGACAGTTCATGCGTAAGTGAACAAAGCATGTCAACAGCATTCACAATACTTCACTTGGTCACAGAATCTTTGGTGAATAATGATGCTGTGAATAAAAGGCATTGTACCCGCAGCTCTATCTGTTTAAAGGTAATATGTGCCTTCAGTCTCTTACACTTTGTGCCCAATCCCAGAACCATGCCATTAAGAATAATGAGAACTTTTGCTTCTTGGAAGTTAAATGAAAACAACTGTAGTTGTGTTATTTTTCTGTGGTTTCATTTTAGCATAAAGATGCTTGCATTTAGTTTATCCTAAGCTATGTCTGATAATGAAAGCAGATGGGAATATATATTGTTTTTAGTGCAAAATGCATGAAATAATTTCACTGGTAGAAATACTTTCAAGGCTTATGACTAAAGAAAATTATAAACCTGAGAGTCTTAGGAAATTTTGGGGAAACAGAATAGCTGAGGAAAGTGCAGCTTTGAAGTTAATGAAACCCTTATTTGAGAGACTCGTGAAGATTTTCACAGAATGTGGAAGGATAGCAGTGAGGTGGTCAGGTTCTCACTGGGAATCCAACTGCCTAAGTTTGTTTCTCTGCTCCTCGTTTGAGGAGCTGTCAAACTTAGGCTACTCTTAGTCTTCCTTCTGGCTCAATTCCCTCATGAACAATTAGGCTAAAATCTGTGGTGAAGATTAAATGTGATAACATATTTAGAGTGTAGTGTAGTGGTTGGCATCTGATAATCACTAAGGAACTGTTGGCTGTTGTTATGAAACAGGTTCTCAAACTTTGGGTCATGAGCCCCACTGAAGATTATAGGGTCTCTGAGGGAGTCACACAGGCAAGAGTGAGTATAAAAGGTAGAATGAGTGGGTATGAAAAATAAACTCAGATTAGTTCTTTGGTACATTGATCAACTTTACTTGTCCATCATTTCACCCGGGTGACTCATTCTTCTCCTTCTCCCTGGCATTATGTTCTTGGTCCACTCCTTCTGATTCCTCGAAACTCAGATATACACATCACAGTCTAGGTTCGTACTCAGTTTGATTTAAAATCAATGAAGCAATAAAAGGGAAAAGATGTTACCATCAATCTATCCTGCATCCTTCACTCAATTCCATAGCTATTCCAGCTACCGCTATGGTTGTGTAATGTGATTCAGGACAGGGAGGTTATTAGGTGAAAAAAATATTAAGTCCTCTGGAAGTCGGCAAGTTAGCAATATGGTTGGGATGTTTTGGTTGCTCTTCTGAAACACTCACCCACACACTTCCATGTTCTGTCCAGAGTCAGTTGTTGAGCAACAAAGTTGGAGGGAGCTGAGCCTGACATGAGTTAAAGTGCCCAGGTGGCCAGCGGAACATTTCTGCTTGTGCCATATCACCTAGAGCAGTGGTTCTCAACCTTCTGGCCCTTTAAATACAGTTCCTCATGTTGTGATCCAACCATAAAATTATTTTCATTGCTACTTCATAACTGTACTGTTGCTACTGTTATGAATCGTAATGTAAATATCTGATATGCAGGATGGTCTTAGGCGACCCCTGTAAAAGGGTCGTTCGACCGCCAAAGGGGTCGCGACCCACAGGTTGAGAACCGCTGATCTAGAGGAAACAGAGCAAGATGGTGGGGAGGTGGAGGGAAGACAATGTGGACAAGACGTGTCTATTTCCCATACCAAGTCTATGACATTTTCTGTCCCGTAGGCAATGGAATAGAATATCTTATAGTCCAAACCTCACCAAATTCCTAACAACCACCACAAAAACCTATTCGACTAACACTCATCTCACTTCTCTTCCACAGACTGTAGAACCTGAAGACATCTGGATATTATTTGGAATATCAGATTTTTTTTTGTTGATTTCAGAGAGGAAGGGAGAGGGAGAGAGAGATAGAAACATCAATGATGAGAGAGCATCATCGATTGGCTGCCTCCTGCACGCCCCCCACTGGGGATTGAGCCCACAACCCGGGCATGTGCCCTTGACCAGATTTGAACCTGGGACCTTTCAGTCCACAGGCTGATGCTCCATCCACTGAGCCAAGCCGGCCAGGGTTGGAATAACAGATTTTAAGTACTTCCTCATAGATGCCCTAATGCCTATAACTAACAGATGACATTGTATTAGTCGTCTACTGCTGTGTAATAAGTAACTATAAATTGAGTGGCTTAATGCAACACATATGAATTATCTCACAGTCTATGTGGGTCTGAAGTCCACACACAGCTCAGCTGGGTCTTCTGCTTTGGATCTGACAAGGTTACAGTCAAGGTTCCCATCCAGGGCTGGGTTGTCATCTGAGGCTCATCCAGGGAGGCATCTGCTTCCCTGCTGGTCTGGTTGTTGGTAACATCCAGTTCCTTGCAGCTGTAGGATTCATTGCAGCTTGTGGTTTCAGGGTAAACAGGAGCAGAGAGAGACTAGGATAGTGTTCTGGCAAGAGGGTGCAGCATAATCCCGGAGTGATATCACATGACCTTGCCATCTCCCATTGGTTAGAGGCAAGTCACAGCTTCCACCCACACTCAAGGTCAGGGATTAGAAAAGGTGTGAACAGCCAGAGGTGGTCCATGGGGGCCACCATTAGGGTCTATCGGCCACATCCAAGTGCCTGAGTCAATACACACTCTTCCTTGTAAGTGACATCCTGTCAGACATGTTCCAGTCAAGATTCCTATTCAGGATCTTCAGGGTAAATTAAAACCCTTGTCTCTTTATTAGTATCCATCCTGATCAGATTCAATGTTTTTATAGATATTGTTGTTTCACAAAGTAGTGTTCTCTAGTGTGAAATTTCTTAAGCTTAGAAGTTCTTCTGTTGCTATTTTATAAAAACTCAAAATAACTAGTACTTTTTTTTGTATATTTGCTATGTTTTACTTTTATTGATACTTCTTTTCATAGTTTCTATCTTGTTTCTTGATATTTTAATATTGTAAGGTGGAACAGAATAAATCCATATAGATATTTTTAAAACTCTCAACATTTCATAATTATTTAAGAGGACATATTTCCTTTCTCGTTTTCATCAACCTTTTTTTTCCTTCAGAATGGGCTAGTGGCCTCATCTCCCATGTTATTTCTTGCACAAGAATTCTTACTCAATAAATTCAAAGAATTTAGTCAAAGAATTCTTACCTTTTGGTTTGAAAGGTAAATGTTGCTTTCTTGGATTTTTGAGGCAGGGTCTGGTAAAATGTTTATTGATGGATTTATTTTGCCTGGACTACCAATATTACTACACTTTTTATGTTTCACTTCAGTTCTGGCAACCTAAATTAGAAGATATGCTTTCAGGTATTTCTTCTTTCACCTACGACATCAGTCCCTGGGGCAGCACAGAGCTGTGGCTCTCTGGAAGTCTTGGAAGTAAGTTTAGCTGCATTTGGTTTCATCAGTTCACAGAAAAGGCCACGATCTTGCCTAAATTTAGAGAAAGAATGAGCTCCCAAAAGCTCAGGTAAAATTTAAAGTAAACTTAAGCTTATATAACTATATAAATCCTTTGAAAGTTTATACATAACTTTTGAAAGTAATCTCCATTAAATATACATTTATAGTTTCTATTCTGGCCATGCCAGTGTTCCTGATTACATACAACCAAAGGTGACGCCATGTTTCCGTGACATCAGAATGCAGCAAGTGTTTTACCCTGCGATAACTGAGAATATACTTATATTTCGTGTGATTCCAGAAACTTTCACACAGGAATATGGAGGGTACCCAATAAGCTTTACTGAGACCGTTAATGGCAGCTTTAATAAGTGGATAAGTATTCTGATTCACAGCTTTAATATTTATAGGTATCAGAATACAGATTTTTAATATGTAAACATAAAAGTATTTCTTATCTGGTGTGAATAATGTTAGTTTTGGTTTTCAGTGACTGTAATTAGACAGTGATGGGTAAGACATCTTTAGAAAGATATTGGAAATAATTATACATTGCCTTAGGCATACTCATGGCTTTTCCCAGAATAAGAATTTTAATGAAGTAATCTTAACAAGAAGTGAGCTTACAAAATGAGACCTTTTGTACAGAAAATTAATTGCTTTGCATTTTATAATTATGCTTTTGGGTTTGTATCAAATAAGCTATGTGTTACCAGAACCGAGAGCACTGGGTAGCAGAAAACATTGTAGGTATGGAGTGCAAAGGATGAGCTTTCAATTCTAACTCTGCCCCTAGGATGGAGGTTTCTCTTCTACTCACCTCCATCAATTGTAAAAGGGGGTAATAATAGCTTTCTTCCCCATTTCCCTCCATCTACTCTAAAATGTGGTAATGACAGCTTTCTCCCCTATTTCCCAGGGCTGTGATGCATGTCAGAAACACATGGACAGTGCTCTGATAACCTCTAAAGCAACTACACAAGTGCAAGTACTTATTAGGGGTCATTTCTTGAATTATGCATTGCCCTGGAATATGACCACATGCAAAAGCTGCAGCATTAACACTCAGGATGAGCGATTTCACACACCCAGAGGAAGGCTCTAAAGTTCATGAGAACAGTCAGTTCCTAGGGGGGAATAATTTTCTTCCACTTGCTCTACATACATTGCAGTCAGGTCAATAATAGGTCCAGCAGCCAAGGAAAGGGTGGTCTCTGCTCATGTTGGTATCTGTGACCCCCTGGATAGGGAGGCAGGAAGGAGCTGTGAGTGGGAGGAGGCAGAGACGCTGTCAGAAATGTCCTTTGGGTTATAAATGAAAGTATTAGGAAACTTCATCGGCGAGGGCTGAGTTGTAAGAAACTGAAAATGGGAAATATTTGCCCTGGAGATAAATTCTTCACATAGTATTTCGTTTGCTTCCTCAGAGACTATTTCTTTCAATTTTAGAACAATACTGCTCACTGAGATTGTGAATTTTCACTTGATCTTAGCCAAAAAGCCGAGAAGCAATTGTGAGACTGTGAATTTAAATAACTTTTCTCCAGCTAATTGTAGACTCCATTCCAAAAAAGAGCAGAAGCAGCAAAAATGTTTGGAGAGAGAGAGAAAAATACTATCTGGGTTGAGGTACTTTACTTGACTCCTATGTTCTAGGCATCAAGGATGCTTAATGTAGAGTGTACTTATTTTTAAAACATGCTCTAAACCCTACATAAATGTACTGAATTGCTGAAATAGCACCATTCATATTTCTGGAATGTTACCAGGAAACATCTGTAAATGTCTTTAGACACTATAAAGAAAGCAAACATTGATTGGCAGGAATACCTATAGTTTTAAAAGACAAACAGGCTATTTCAGAAGAATTAACCAAGCCCATCCACAAAAAAGCAGGCCACCTTTAAGTATATACACACTAAAATGTTATTTTTCATTGGGGCCCTCCCTCACCACCCTATTAAAAATTCTAATGATAGCAGCCTAAAACCTTCACGACATGGTATAATGGGAACAGATTCCTCAAGAAATAGTAATTAGCTTTCACACAAGCTGTGAACTCACAGCAGTCTAAATTCTATTCCATGGCCAGAAGCTACACAACTTAGTCAAAGAGTAAGACATAGTAAGTCACCAGAACGATTCGTAGGAACCTGCTTCCACCAACCAGGTGGAAAAAACTTCAAAAGGTAGAAAAATCTGCCTCTGATCTGGATCATATGACTGATTCCCAATAGTTCTGAAATCCCAGTAATCAGTAAATGAGATTTAAATTCACCTTATTAGATGTCACGCCAGTGAGTGAAAAGAATCACAAAGGATTGAAGAAACCAAAGCTGAAGTAACCCAACTTTGGCTGGTTGGATGAGTAGGGAGCTTCTTTTTATCTCATCCCTATGTGTTTACAGATTTCAGTGTTTCAATAACTGTCATTGTTTTGTTGTATGACCAAAGACTCTTCCTTTTATGAAGGAAAAAATCTATTCAGAGAAGCTCACGAGTTCTGTAGTTAATGTTCCAAACACAGATCTGTGTTTAAACGGCACTTCCAAGTGTATTTTTAAAAAGTGGCATGCTGGTTCTAACAAATGAGGCTGTTAGCATTAAGAATTGAAACAAGGGAGCTAGCTACCCATAGACTGTTTATAGCTGAATTCAATAACTCATCCAAAACAGCATGGGTTTCTAGAAATGTATTTGCTAATAGGTTCACTTTACCTAACCATTTCCAGCAACTTATTTTATTTTCCTGTCAATTGAATATACGTACTAAAAAATAATGGAATTTTTAAGCAAATATGAATGAATTTTTAATTGGGAAAAAACTAGAAGAACCGAAAGATTTCAGAAGAAACTTCTTGAAGGTGATAGTTTCAATCGTTAAATGTGGTTGGTTTGAGATGAAGGTGCTAATTCTATCTCATTAAATATACAGAAAAGGGGCTTTCAGTGATAGGCAGATAGACCAAAAATGAAAACAAATTCTGCTTATGTTCTTCGAACATGTGTGTTTACCAAAGGAGTTAGTTCTCAAATACACAAGAGGAACCAATATATTAACTTTTCTCTTAGTAATTTTCCCGGAAAATAAGTGTTGTAACTAACTCTGGTTAATTGGGATTGTCTGTTGAGAGGTAAAAGTGTGCCTGGTATCGTGGTATCCTGTAACAGTATATTACAAAGTCAGGTCTGCCCTGGCTGGGTGGCTCAGTTGGTAGGAGCATTGCCCCATACACCAAAAAGGTTGCAGGTTCAATCCTGGTCAGGACATATACAGGAGGCAACGGACTAATGTTTCTCTCTCACATCAAGGTTTCTCTCTCGTCCTTCCTCTCTCTGAAATCAATAAACATGTCCTTGGATGAGGATTAAAAACAAAAATCAGGGCTATGCTCACAAAATACTAAGTGTTCATAATGTAGCTTTACCCAGCTAATTGACCAGGTAGATTTGTTTTCTTGCAGGTATTTACCATACCTTATAATTGGCCTTCTTTGATGAATTATAATTGAAAAGATGTCTTTGCTCAAATGCCATATGAGGCCTTCCATTGCCACACTATTAAAATTGTAACCATCCTATCCTAAAGTCTGCATTCCCCTTAATTGGCTTTTCTTTTTCTTTTTTGGCAATAGCACTTTTTACCTTTTAAAATGTTAGATAATTTGCCCTAGCTGGTTTTGCTCAGTGGATAGAGCATTGGCCTGCAGATTGAAGAATCCCGGGTTTGATTCTGGTCAGGGGCACATGCTTGGGTTGTGGGCTCAATCCCCAGTAGGGGGTGTGCAGGAGGCAACCGGTCAATGATTCTCTCTCATCATTGATGTTTCTATCTCTCTCTCTCTCCCTCTCCCTTCCTTTCTGAAATCAATAAAAATATATTTTAAAAAATAAAATGTGAGATAATTTACTTATCATAATTATTATTTATTATTTACCTCCCTTGCTAAAACATATGGTTGTAACAGGTATTGCTTGTGAACTGTATAAAAGGGAAGACTGAAATAAATGTCACACTATCAATACAAAACAAAATAATTATCTTCCGTTTTGTTTTGTTTTTTGTTACTCCTTACCCGAGGATATTTTTCCATTGTTTTTTTAAGGAGTGTTAGGGAGGTAGAGAGACAGAGAGGGAAAAACATCTATGTGAGAGAGACACATTGATTGGTTGCCTCCTGCATGCACCCTACCAGGGCTAGGGATGGAGCCTGCAACTTAGGAACGTGCCCTTGAAAAAAATCAAACTCAGGACCTTTCAGTTCACAGGCTTACGCTCTACCTACTGAGCCAAACTGGCTAGGGCATGAATTCTCTTCTTATCTGACTATGTTAGATGCAATAGGGAGAATGAAGGTGAATGTCATTGGCATACACTGATTGTATATGATACAGGTATTCTGAAGAAAGGGTGGCCACCTAAATTTTGCTGAATACACCTGAACCGGTCTAGGGAGAGCTTGAAAAATAACTATGTAATGACAGCCTGTAGACATGTGTCCTCTGATGCTCACAGTCAATAGCCATGAATGACTGAAGGTGTGTTGAACACATCAGGGAGAAGATGATGCAACAGGCCCTGTTACCTTCCCAACATTGTTTTCTGTATCATATAATAGCTTTGAGACTACCAGGTGTGGTCACACATTGTCAGGCTTAATATTTATGTAAGTTTAAAACTTGGAATAAAAATACCCTTAGGAAAATGAGCCTATTTTACTTAATATATATACTGAGCAGAGAAGCGTGGGTGAAGAGAAAAGTTTGCAGAAAAGGGAGCAAGCTCATATGTATCATGAGAAAGCAGAATTTTAAGCAGCCTGAAAAGTTTAAGAACTTGACTTCAAATACTACCCACTCCATTCTACAGTTAGACAGAATGATGTTTCAAATGCAAAAGGTAGATCACTCCTGACATATCTGGGCCAGGAGTGAAGTTAGAATATTTACATTCTCAGGGGCTCTTCCCAATTGTAAAAAGTCATCCTAGCTTCCGGTGGAACAAGAACTTCCTATCCATTTAATTTGCCTGGTAGAGTTTAAGCAAGTAGTTAATAATTTTCTTTTCTGGAAAGTAATGAAGATTTATTCATTTTACCTGCCTCCTAATTTGCTCACTTAAGAGCAAAAATAAAAAGGATCTGGCTTTGAGGTGGAGAAAAAGAACACCCATGTGGCCGGGGCAGGTGCAAATACCATTTCTGTACTGACAGCTTGAAACAAGTCATTACGTATCAACAGGGATGGGGACGTTTAGTGAGAAAGTTCCCCAGTTCTCTCATTAAAACACTAGGGAATTCAAAAGAAAAATGCAGTCTATTATTTTTTTTAAAATTTCTTTATTGATTAAGTTATTACATATGTGTCCTTATCCCCACATTCCCCCCCCCCCCACTTATGCCCTCACCCCTCTGTTGTCTCTGTCCATTGGTTAGGCCTTTATGCTTGCATATAAGTCCTTTGGTTGATCTCTTACCCCCACCCTCCCCTACCTAACCTCTGAGGTTTGATGGTCTGATCGATGCTTCTCTGTCTCTGGATCTGTTTTTGTTTATCAGTTTATGTTGTTCATTATATTCCATAAATGAGTGAGATCATGTGATCTTTCTCTGACTGGCCTATTTCAGTTAGCATAATGCTCTCCAGTCCCATCCATGCTGTTGCAAATGGTAAGAACTCCTTTATTACCGTAGCGTAGTATTCCATTGTGTAGATGTACCACAATTTTTTAATCCACTCATCTGCTGACGGGTACTTAGGCTGTTTCCAAATCTTAGCTATCTATTATTTTTATTATTATTTTTCTAATCATCATCTTAGGGTGTTTTTCATTGATGAGAGAGGAAAGGAGAGAGAGAGAGAGAGAGAGAGAGAGAAACATCAGTTGAAACATCATTTGCCTCCCACAGATCCAACCAAAACCTGGGTATGTACCCTGACCTGGAATGGAACCCAGGACCCTTTGGTGTGTGGGATGATACTCCAACCACTGCACAAGACTGGCCAGGGCCAGTCTATTATTTTCTTAAGGGAAAAAAACCACTCAGCTTAGAGAAGACAATAAGAACCTCATACTTCCTGTTTGTATGCAACTGAATCTATTATAAAGTCATTAACAAGTCCAGCAGTTAGAGGGGAGAGTGGCCGGGGAGGGGTTGATGGGGGGAAAAGGAGACATGTACACCTTAAACAATTAAAAAAAAAAAAAAGCCCAGCAGTGTCATTTCAGGTCAGTCACTTTAGACGACTTCTATGTGGTCACTGTGTCAAAGAAGACTAATTCTGTGTCTTTGAAAAAATGGAGACTTCAGCGCTTTTGAAGGGTTCATACACACCTGGGTACCCTTAAGGGCTTCTGTAGGTAGGGATTTGGTTCATGGCATCCATTTTTTCTAGTCTTCTCCTAAATGGTGAACAAGCTGCTAGGATTCTGGATGTACTTTTTTTTTTTTTTTAAACAATTTCTGAACTACTCTTTTTTAAAAAATATATTTTTATTGACTTTTTACAGAGAGAAAGGGAGAGAGATAGAGAGTTAGAAACATCAATGAGAGAGAAACATCGATCAGCTGCCTCCCCCACACCTCCTATTGGGGATGTGCCCGCAGCCAAGGTACATGCCCTTGACCGGAATTGAACCTGGGACCCTTCAGTCTGTAGGCCGACGCTCTATCCACTGAGCCAAACCGGTTAGGGCTGGATGTACTTTTGAATCCATGATTTAAAGAACATGCTGCTTATGATTCTGTGGCGAGCTGTCACTCAGTGACTGCCGATGGTCACCCCAGCATAAGGACTCACTGTGCTGGGCCCAACCAGCAGTCGCAACTTAGGAAGGTACCAGATTCTTGGCTCAAACAGCTCGATGTCTAATTCTATCCCTTCCACGTGTATTTAGGAACAAAGTGACTGAACATAGAGTATGGTAGACCCCCATGTGCTTTCTGCACCATAATGCTTTATTCTCTGTCAGTTCTTTTTCCTTTTTGAGCACAGAAAATGGCCTGGTTCCCGGGGCTGGCTGGTGCGGATTCCTGGGGACAGAGCGACCACAGTGGCTGCCCTGTGCTTGCCTTGATTTCCCTCCTGCTGCCTTTGCTGCTTCCATGTGCTTCACTGCACAGAGGTTGATGAACATCACTGGCTAAGTATTTGTATGTCATACGGGCTTTGTTGCTTTTATTTATTCAGAACTTAATGACGTGATGCTGTCCTACTCTGAGCAGCAGTGTAGGATCTTCATGTGGTTAATAAAAAAGAGAGAAGAAAATATTTCCTTTAAAAATATTTTAGTAAGATAAATTTCACACAAAAAGGACAAAATGGGAAACACAGTCTTTTTTTTTTTTTTTTGAGAAAAGAGCTAATCTGAAGAAGGTTACCTACATTTAAGAAGATCAAACCCAGCCCTAACGGGTTTGGCTCAGTGGAGAGAGCGTCAGCCTGCGGACTGAGGGGTCCCAGGTTCGATACCAGTCAAGGGCATGTACCTTGGTTGCAAGCACATCCCCACTAGGGGGTGTGTAGGAGGCAGCTGATCTATGTTTCTTTCTCATCGATCTTTCTAACTCTCTATCCCTCTCCCTTCCTCTCTGTAAAAAATCAATAAAATATATTAAAAAGAAGAAGAAGATCAAACCCTGCTTCCCCACACTCTCTCCTCCAGGAGAGGTGCCTCACTCTCTTTTTTGCCCTGGGGAATGGCTGGGTCCTAAGGGATCAAAGGAATTTTTTGGATAAATATGATCTAAGCCCAGTGAGGCAGTTCCTCAGGTGTAGGTAGAGAGAAATAAATACTAATTATTTTTGTTCATGAGAAGGGGAGGTAAAAAGTACTCTTTTATTTTTATTTTTGTAAGTTTAAATTTTTGTCAACTACAGTTTAGGTTCACTATTATTTTGTACTAGAGGCCCGGTGCATGAAATTCGTGCAAGTGTAGGCCTTCCTTCCCCCAGCTGCCGGCTGCCAACACTGACTTCCCTCTGGCACCAGGACCCAGGACCCAGGCTTCCCTCACAGAGGGAGGCCCTGCCCACCTGCCACAGCCTACCAGTTGGTGGCCTGGGCCTCCCTCTGTGGGGTGATCATGGGGTGATGGCCACCCCAATTGCATCTCACCCACCTTGGCTGGCCTGGCACGAGTGGGTGTCATAGCGTGGTTCCGGGTGGTCGTTCCACTGTTTGGCTGTTTGGTCGATTTGCATATTACACTTTTATTATATAGAATTAGTTTCAGATATATTTTAAGAAGAATTGAGTCACTAGAAAAAAAAAGAATTGAGTCACCTACCTTTTGCTTATTGTTAAGGCTGTTTGATGAGCAGAGTGAGCCTGGCAGAATGAGGGCAGCGACTTCCTCTTCTCTTCCCCAACTCCTCCTCCCACTGCAATCAGCAAGGCTGTGAGGTGGACAAAAATGTGAGAACGTTTATCAAAATAATGCTAAAAAGTGTGAGAAAAAAGTGTTGAACAGAGTGACTTTGAGCCTTCTGCCATGAGCTAATATGCAGCAATTGCTTGGCACAGTTCCTATTGGAGACAAAAACAAAAATAGTAGCATTTATTTTCAGTATCACCCACCATTCCAGATGGAATATATATATATATATATACACACACATACATATATACACACACACATATATATATATTTAACTCTGTCTTATTGCAAAAGTAAGCTTAGCAGAAAGACCTGCTGGGACCCGTAGCGCCTGTGAGAAGAAAGGGCATGCTGGCTGGGAAACAAGTTCAGGAGAGGCAGACTGGATTCTGGAACGAGGGAAGGCATTCATATTTAAGGGCACTGCCATGAGCCAGCCACTGGGCTGCATCTCATGTTCTTTTCTCCCTTAACAGGAAATAGAAAAGGGGAAAAATTCCCAAGCATTTCTAAGGTGATGTCTGTGCTGCAAAATAACACAGTGCCCAGAACCCATGTTTCAGAGACAGGAGACAGACCTCCTCAGTCTGAAGACTGAGCTCCCTTTTCTAAGCAGGTTCCCTGGGTAAGTGACTCATGCCCTGGTCGCCTCAGTTTGCTCACACATGTGATGAGATGAGAGTCATACCTATCACATGTGGCTTCTATGGGGTTAACAGGAGTAGATGAGTGTGAACACCTAGAGAAGGGCCTAGAACATATGAAGGGCCCAATAAATATTCATCCACTGTTACTATTCAGTGAGAATAATTTACTTTGTCAAATAATTTGCCAGGTGTCAAAACACCTTCCTGTGTTGTATCTTATGTGATTTTCCTTTTCCTGGTTTTAAACACACACACACACACAGACACACACACACATTCATAATCTGTAATGGGTCTAATAATTACAATTTTCCTGCTTTTCTCTGTGAGGCCTAGTTTGCATGGCCCACCAAAGTAATGCGTGGGCCAGAGTCAGTATTGTGATTCCCAGGCCTATTCACTCACCACTAAAAATTCTGTGTTAGGAGTCACTTGACGGATTGACAATTTGGGTCCTGTAGACAGCCAGTCTGGATAAGACTGGCCTAATTATTTAGTCCAGTAAGAAACTAGATTCAGCCTTCAGGAAACTTGGGCTGGATGTCACTGAAACATGGAAATCCACCCCTTTCTGAGAGATGAAAATGTAATGAGGGAGGAAACTGAAGATGGCGGCATAGGTTAACGCCGGAGATTGCTGCCTTAAACAACCAATTCAAATTAAGCCTGAAAAAGGGAACGGACAACATCCAGAACCACAGGAGGGTTGGCTGAGTGGAAATTCTACAACCAGGAGTAAAGAGAATATCATATCCAGACTCAGAGGAGGCGCAGTGC
>NW_006283588.1:2641598-2644701 GCF_000327345.1 Myotis davidii
TGCAAGAAGTATTTAAAGTGAAAAAAAAAAAAAAAAACAAGGACCTACAACCAAGATTAATCTATTCAACAAAGCTATCGTTTAGAATCAAAGGACACATACAGAGCTTCACGGATAAGAAAAAGCTAAAGGAGTTCATCACCACCAAACCAGTATTATATGAAATGCTGAAAGGTATCCTTTAAGAAGAGGAAGAAGAAAAAGGAACTCTTGCCATTTGCCACACCATGGATGGAACTGGAGAGCAGATAAATACCACATGAACTCACTCATTTGTGGAATATAAGGAACAACATAAACTGATGAACAAGGACTGATCCAGAGAGGGAGAGGCATTGATTGGACTGTCGGGCTTTGGAGGGAGGGTAGGGGAGGGGGGGGGTAAAGGGGAAAGAGCAACCAAAGGTCTTACATGCAGGCATAGAGGCCTAACCAATGGACATGGACAACAGGGGGGGGGTGGAGGGTGATGTGGGGACAGGGACACATATGTAATATCTTAATCAATAAAAAAAGAAAATGTGATGAGGGAAATGCTCTGGTGGGCTTACACAGTGCCGGTGAGTATGTTTTATCGAAGAACTTGTCAAACCACTAAAGTCCAGAGGTCTCCAGAAGATGAGAAAAGACTGACTAATGGTTGTGTTTCATTTTGCAATTTTCTTACGCAGTTTGATGTGAAAATATTTGCATTCTGTATGATGTACATATGCTTCAAATGAAGACTGTCTTTAATTTGTTATATTTAGCTGAATGCTCATGAACTAATTCTGTAATTATATTATCAAAGCAGCATGCTACACAATTCAACTCCACTAAATGAATAATTATTTTATTTTTAAATAATACATTTTTATTGATTTCAGAGAGGAAGGGAGAGGAAAGAGAGATAAAAACATCAATGATGAGAGAGAATCATTGATTGGCTGCTTACTGTGCAGCCACCACTGGGGATTGAACCTGCAACCCAGGCATGTGCCCCGACCAAAAATTGAACTGTGACTTTCTGGTTCATAGGTCAATGTTCAACCACTGAGCCATGCCAGCCAGGCTAAATGAATATGTATTGAGCCATCACTATACACCAATTATTTCTTAGGCATTGAGAATAAATGGAAAATAAAACAGGCATCTTTCCTGCCTTTGCGAAGCTTCCTTTTCAGGTGGAAAGATAGAAAACACAATAGATCATTTAATGACATAACTTTAGAATATATCAAGTATCATGAAAAAGTGGACTAAAGAGTGAATGTTAGTGGCAAGGGAGAAGGAGAATGAATGGGTAAATTAGGGCACCCTCTGTGAGGAGTCAAGCTGGAGGCTGGGCATTCAAGGAAGAGTAGATGTTAGAATCAGTGTCCCCAGTTTCTTCTCTCCTTCCTCCTCTCCTACCAAATGGATCACAATTTTCTCATATGCTACATATATAATGAATATGTGAAATTATCAGTTATATCCAATCCGTAATAGATATCATAGTAGCAATAATAAAAAATTTATACTGAAAATGGCCAAAACTGCAAGTTTTAAAGGTTTTTTTGATAAAAAATAGGCAGCAGAAGCAAATAATCTAGCAATATTTATTGAATAATATGAACTAGAGGATTTAGGACTAGGTGGGAGAACATAACTGCAAAATATGTATAATAGCATGAATGCTAATATTAAACATTTTATATGAACAAAAAATTGAATAAAAATCAAATATTGATTACATTGAAAGCCTTGAGTGGAGAAAAAATTTAAACTGATAGAAATGATTAAATGATTTTAGTAAGATAACAAAAATAATCTGAGAAATTTGTATCAATTGATAAAAAAAATTAAATTAGCTAAACGCTTATTTCCAGAAACTGACTTCTGAATAAAATTTCTCAACATCAATATAATTACCTTTAAAATATTTGTATTAAAAATGGTTTGAGAATCCAAATGGTGGAACCAAAATATCTCATTGCAATAAACACAATGCTTAAGCCAGAGTAGAATTGCAATACACATCTTTATCTTTTCCAGTTTTCTTCATACTGAGAATATAATGGTGGTTAAAAAACAAAACAAAAAGCCAACATATGAAAAATAAAACCCTCTTAGTCCTTAACCCTGAACATTAAAGTCTTAGAAGATAAGCATATAAACCCTCATAAAAAAATTTAAAATTTAAAGAACCATGAATGAAACAAATGTTGGAGTGAGGTTCTACAAAATAACTGAGTGGTTGTGGTGGGGCTAGTTAGGAAGGATAATTTTAAAAATGCCTCACCTTGGCATCAAAGATGAAGGAGGTGGTCCTGCCCTTGAGTTTCGCATTAACCAAAGAGCATCTGTGGGAGGGAAAATGCAGAGTACAGTGGGGCCTTGACTTACGAGTGTCCTGACTAACAAGTTTTTTGAGATATGAGCCGTCTCTCAGCCGATTTTTTGCTTTGAGTTGAGAGCTAAAATTTGGGTTACTGGCCAGCTTCAGATACCCCACCGCTAGTTGGCGCAGAGAACGTCACAGTGAACGCCACAACATCAGCCCAGCATCACGTGTCTTACTCGTTCACCTTTTGATTTGACATACGAGTAATTTGAGTTACGAGCTCCATCATGGAATGAATTAAACTCGTAGTCAAGGCCCCACTGTATATCCTAGGAATATCTCCAGAGCTCAAGCCTAGATTGTGTAAGGACCTACACAACCTAGTGGTAAGTACCAGTAAAACACACTAAGGAAGCGTTAGATATAAATAATATGGGAAGTGGAAGCAGACTTTAATCTATAGGCTACAGGGAATCAGTCATTGGAAGAAATGTAATTTAGGGAGACTGTTTGGGTAGAAAGAATTAAAGGAGGGAAGATATTAAAATGAGGAAGTCATTTAGACAACAATGACTTTAAGTAGGATACAATGAAGTCCTGAGCTAGAGGACTGGTAGAGGAAATGAGAGGAGGAATAATTCAGTCATGGGTAGGATGTAGCAGAGTGGGAGGGTATGGGACCACCCTGGTCTGAGTCTGTTAAGGATGTTGATGTCACTTATGGAAACAGAAAAAGACAAGAAGCAGATTTTAGAAAATAACTTGTGAATGTATTTCTTTTTTGACATATTCAACTTG
>NW_006283588.1:2644720-2683727 GCF_000327345.1 Myotis davidii
ATTAAGCTTGTAGCTTAAGAACCCAATGGGATGGTTGCTAGCAGACAAGGAAATAAAAGTAGATGAAGTAAAGAGAGTAGAACCCAGATCTTTAAGGGCTTGCCTAAAAGTTGATTTAGAAGTAGATGTAGGTAGATATAATACATTTAGGAATTGGGAATATAAATTAGTGAGAGAGCCTAAAAGAGATTGTCAGACAAGAAGTCATGGTGGCCAAAGTGAAGTTCAAGGAAATCAGTAAGTGTGGCGCTAGAGTGCATACAGGTGGGCTGGCTGAGTAGTTTTCCACGGTACCATTCTGTCAGCATCGTTAGAGCATTGTGGACATAGTACAATCCCGTTGGAAACTTGAGATAGGAAATGGTGCATTCACCAGGGCTTTGGTTAGAGCATCTATATAGTGGGAAGGAATGCTCTGATAATCTGAGTACAGAAGCAGATCTAGAGTCTGGGGTAATGCTCAAATAATAGTAGATGCTTGCTCAACTTCATAAGGAATGGTTCTGGTTAATTCTCCTTGTTTTGCTAAGTTGTGTATTTAAGTTTGGGGACAAACTCAGAGTGGTCAGGATTCTAGAGAGGGTGAGTCTGGTTATCATTAACCACCCACCACCCCACCTTCTCCCCCACCACCATCATCGCCCATTCTCCATGAGGACTCAGGATCTCCTTCACAGAAATGCTGACGAAATACTTAATGAATGCTGCTTTGAAGAGGAACTGGTTCTGAAGAACTGTAAGTTTATACTCATCAAATGAAGGTTATAACCCTGATCATAACTAATCACTGTTAATAAATAGAGTTTGGCAATTTGGAAAGAAAATATTTGGAAATTCTTTTGTAAAGTCTTAAGAATAGAGAATGTCATTTTCCCTTTAATAATAATAATTCAAATACTCATGGACCTAACTGTATTCTCTCTGAAAAGTTAAGATTTAATTGAATTAAATTATTTTTATTAAAGTTAAATGCTTACTTTTTATCCCACTTAACTAATTTAAAAATTAGGTAATATAGGTAAAATTACTTATAAGAAATAAGAAGATATTGACAAAACTATTTTTTTCTCTTCAATAGATGAAAATTTTCTTAGCTTCTGAATAGACTTTGATCCTAAGAGACAAATACGACTTTGTTATATAAAAGTCTGAATGACCTATAAGAAGTTATACCTCAGTCTAGGTATAAAATGATCTAGTTATAAGAGATCGCTAAAGATATCTTATACTAGTAGGCCAAACCTTTAAGTAAAGTTATAAAAATATTTTTTAAAGTTTAAATGTATAAAAAGAAACTATAATCTTTAAGAACTTAAAAGGTTATTTCCCCAGAGAAAACATATAAGGGAGAGGTGAGATGTTCTTATTTTAACCCCAGAAAGATTAATCGGAACCAGGATCTCTGTCCAAGGCTATAAATCCATACCTCGTTTCTAATGAGCTCTCTAAAGAGCCACAAAGCTGAGATTTATTCTTATACACAAAGTGATTTTAAAAAGAAATTAAAATTGATTTTCTGTATTTCCCTTTACTAATAAAATGTTATAACCCATAAAGGTGTTATTACTATAAACATCCTAAAATGATAGCGCTGTTTTGATGGTGTCTATTTTTTCGGTCTGATTGTGTCAAATGCTGTCTTATCAGATCAGCATGGAAGATTCCTTCACAGGTTGTTAAATGACAAAATATACATCAGATTCCACTTTCATCAGAAGAGAAATTTGTAAAGTGAACAAACATTCCCCACAGTTCACTTACCCCAGGTAAAAGTGGTTTCTCCTGTAAAGTTGTGTAATCCTGTATTTAAGTTGTTTTGAAATCTCACTAAGAAAACACAAAGTGAACAGGATTGAATTGCATTTCTACTCTGATAGATGGAAAAGGAGGAAAGACAGACTGACCAGAGCAGACTGCATAAACAAGATATGTGGACAAAGGACAGCCTGAGGTCTTAGGAGGTGGGGACAAAGTTTTGGTGTGCTTTGCCGTGTATTTTTTGGAGGACAGGAGGGCCAGTTAAAGAGCGAGGAATGGGGCAGTGTGGAGGAACATGAGGGTTGATGTGTAGTCAGACCAGGTCAGGAACCTCACATACCAGCTCTTATCTCTGACACTCTGTAGTGCACCTGAAAGAACATGACCTTGTCAGATGTCTGGTCTAGAAAAGCTGCAGTGACAGAGGAGTGAAGACTTGATTAGAAGAAGTGACACTGGAAGCAATATTTCTCAAAAATGAAGAGGGCATGGAGAAAATAAGAATGCAGAAGGACATTAGAGGAATTTTGGAAAAGCCGGTGAGATTTAGAAGGAAACTTAAGGGGATCATGAAAGAGAGATAAAGCCAAAATTCATGTCAGGACATTTATTTTTCTTTCTTTTAGCATGTGAGCATGAAAAACTGACTAGATAGAGAATTTAGGGGAAATGGTTGTGGGGTTACAAGAGATGATAATGAACTAAGTTTTAGAGAAGTTGAATTAAAGATGTGGTTCATCAAAGAGTTTATGACTTCTAGATAAAAAATGAATGCATGTTTTGGAATTCAAGAAAGAAGTGATGGCAACAGAAGTCATAAGCAGGGGGAGATAGGGTGAGATCGCACTGGGGGAGAGAATGGAATGAGGAGAGGGCCAAGAGCGAGACATTTAGGGACACTGAGGTTTAAAGGTCGATCAGAAGAGAAGCCTGAAAAATGAGTTTGTAAAGAAGTGAGCAGAGCTGCCAAAACCGGTTTGGCTCAGTGGATAGAGCGTCGGCCTGCGGGCTGCAATAAAATATATTTTAAAAAAAAGAAGAAGAAGTGAGCAGAGATGCAGGAAGAAAATCAGGGTATTGTGATGCTACGATTCCAAAGGAGGAGACAGTATAAAGAATGTGGGAAGGATCAAGCGTGCCAAATAAGACAGATAGTTTGAGGGGAAACTCTGAGTGACAGAGCTGGAAGCATAGAGGCTGCAAGTCCATTCTGGTTGTCTTAGGGTGTCTTGGATGGAGTCAAGTACTCTTAGAATGAAGGAAAGCAAGAAACTATTAAGCTATTAGAAACATGCTTTTCATTACTTTAAAAAAATATTTGTATCTTAGAGAATGGTACACTATTTCTCTATATATTTTTGATGTGCTTTTATACAAATACTGCTCTGTTTAAAAATGTTCATTAATATTAGAAATAAACACTGCCCAGAAATCTATTTAAAACTTATTTTTAAGTAACTGGATTTTATTTCTCATTAAATTAACCAGATCCCTTTATACCCCTTTGTCTTCAATATAAAAATTAACGTTAACCAATAGTCTTTGTCAGTGACATGTGCCCTGATTCCATATTCTTTCCCTGGGTTGAGCTTCTGTGATATATTATTTCATCTCAGCTCTCTGACTTCTCCCATGAGAAAGTTCTTTGGAGGATCACTTCATGACCCAGGGCTACATACCTTTGACTGTAACACAAGTCAGTCCTGGAGGGCTATCTATGTTCTTATATTTGTCCAATCATTGTGTTTTCTCTGATCATATGGCCTATATTGAGAGGGTGAAATACAGGTATCAATTTGTGGTTAATATCACCTAACTTTGGAAACAGTTATCTTAGCAACTCTTTGCTTCTTTAAATCACCTCATTGATTTTATTACCACATAAACAATTTGAAATCAATTACTGAATATTGGTGATTATTGTAAATGGTCCTACAGACTGATTATGACATTAACCAGGCACAGCTGAGAAAGAGCTCTGTATAAGCAATAAAGTTGCATCTTGTCTCTGTGGTACAAAATACAATGAGTCAATTGCTGTAAACTTAGCTTTCAAACCAGGAATTCTTGTGAAAACAGCACAGCATGGGAAAAGAAGCGCCATTTATAAAATATATGGAGCCTATATTTTAAAGTTATTTAAATGAGATGAAAACACCCATGACTAGAATATACTGAGGTTTTAACATGCTGTATATTGCATCAGTGATTACCCTAAAAAAATCCCTAGATGTAAAATAATGTATCTATGAAAAACAGTTGCAATTTACTGTAGTTGACATGATAATTTATGGAAAAGGAACTACTTTAAGTACATTTGCTAAAGGCTCTAATTTCTCAAGCACCAATATCTTGATTGTATTCTCCATCATGTGAACACCCAGGAATATTCCTTTCCCATTCCCATGTCCCAAGAATGGGACAAAGTCCAGTGATCACAACACATCTGAATAAGGCCAACACCAAACCTTTGGTTCTGTAAACTGAGCACAAGATGTTGGGTGTATTGTTGCCTTATAATAAAATTCATTCTATTATGTTCCTTTGTGAGAGACATACCTCTCTTAATAACACAACTCTGGGTGCCCCATCTAGGACCTGGAAGGACTTGAGAAAGATTGTCCTGGTTTGCAAACAATCACAGTAGGGGGTTTTATTATTGGCATAATGCCTTGCTAGTCACCAGGAAAGAGGCTTCTGTTAAGCTCAGGAGGATATCATACCATCAAATAAAAGGAGAAAATAACTTTATGCTTTGTAATATTTTATGCTCACTGCTCAGAATTAGTTCCTTTCTATTATGTAAAATTCATTCATAAAACTGATAAAGATTGCACATAAAAGGAACTCAAATTCATTTCACTTGTGAATGTTGATGCAAAAATCCTAAATCAATTGTTACTAAACAGAATTCAATGGCACATAAAAATATAACATGGATATATAGAATATATTCCAGGAATCTGAGGATGTTTGAGATGTAGTAAATCTATTATTGAATTCATTATATTAATGGATCTAAGAACAATAAGTGAATTGATCTTCTCCATTAACACTAAAATGGGATTTCATATAATTCAACCACCCTTCATGAAAAAAGAGAAGTTAACAGCACAAATGGATAATACCTTAAAGTAAATGACTCTAGCTATACCAGTAAGTCCATCTGTCTTTCTTCTATCTATCTATATTATTCTGAAGCCAAAATAATCTTTAATGGGCAAACTCAGAGACATTTTCTGTATCATCACCCCACTATTTAACTCATTTGAAGGTATCAAACAATGTACTCAAATAAAAAATTGGGAGATAAGAACTTAAATAAAGAAGTAGAACTAGCTCTATCTGAAAATAATATAAAGGTATACCTAGAAATAGCAAGAGAATCATTCAGAATAAACTACTGTAAACATTCACATATTTCAGTAAGGTAGCAGGATCTTAAATCAATGCATAAAAATCATTAGTCTCTTGATACATAAACTCTAAACAGAAGATATAATAAAAACAAAACTTCCATCTATAAGGAAAAATAGTTAAAATTCTAGAAATATAGTTAATAAGAAATTCTAGTATGTAAAAGCCTACATCAGGAAAGCTTAAAAACGGTATTATACAGCACAAAAGTACACTTGAAGAAATGAAAACATTTCCTAAGTTTCTAACAGAATGGCTGTCTTAGTTAATATATCATTTCAGTATGGCCCAAAGGAAAACACCAATAATTTATTTCTGAAATTAGAAAACTTAATTTTAGAGTTCACATGAAAATAATAGGTGAGCAAAAATACCCAGAGGAATCCTGAAATAGAAGAGCAAAGGGGATCAGCCCTGCTAGATATTAAATCATCACATAAAGCCATGATAATCACAACAATCTGGCATTGGCATGGGGATAAACAGACCAATGAAACAGAAAAGGAAGTTCTGAATTGACCCAAGTACATATGACAGATTATTTCATTGTACAGGTGGCATCTCAAAGCAATTGGGAAAAAGTTTGCTTTTAAGAAAATTTTATTTTAAAACTCAATAAATACTTGGAAAACTTAAAATTGGTTATGTCACAGAGTAAATAGAATATTATCCAATGAATCAAAGACATGTATGACAAAAACCAAATCATACAAGTTATAGAAAAACATAGAAGTGAATTGCTTAACAATGTGAGAGTGGGGGAGTATTTCTAATAATAAATAAAATGGAGGAGTAAGAAAAATTGATAAATTTAACACATTGAATAAATATATTTTTTTGCTTGGAAACAACACAAAGTTAAAAGACAAATGATAAAAAAGGACAAAATATTTGAAATTTCTAAGACAAAGGTCCCTAACACAAATGACCTTTAAGATAGGTAAATGAGTCTTAGATGGTAGATATGATCATAGTAAGATAAGAACCCCTGTTTAGAATAGTTTTTACATTTTTAAATGATTGAACAAAATCCAAAAAGTAATGTTTCGACAGATGAAATTCAAATTTATATGTTCAAATTTCATTCCATAAATGAAGTGGATTTTTTTCTTTGATTATAGTACACTCATTTATTTACATATTAGGGGCCCAGTGCATGAATTTGTGCACCTTGAAAGGAACTGTGGGCCGTGAGGCTGCTGTGGGCACAGGGGCGGGTCTCGGCCCATCCTCTGCACCCCCACCTGGCCCCTCCTGCCGTGGCCCCTGGTCCCATCTGCTGGCAACCCCGCTCCCACTGCTTCCACAGGTTGATGGAGCTGGCCCTGCTTGCACCCGCTGCTGGCACGGAGCAGCGATCGAGGCCAGTGCCAGATGCTGACAACAGGTGTGAGCAGGGCCAGTGCCAGCAGCAGGTGTGAGAGCTGGGTAGGACCGAGAGCTGGGCAGGACCGTGGTGTGCGGGAGCAAAGAATTTTCAGTAACTACCAGAGGCTCACCCTGATGACAGTGACCTGCGCCGCACCTTGGTCTAGTGCCCCTGCTCACCTGCTCCACCATCCCACCACAGCTGACACCCACCATGTTCCGAGCTCTGCCGCCTGCTGCTTATGCCTGCCATGTTCCGTGCACGCCCCCTGGTGGTCAGCACATGTCATAGTGACTGGTTGTTCAGTTGTTCTGCCGTTTGGTCTATTTGCATATTCGCCTTTTATTATATAGGATTCTTTCTGGCTGCTTTCACGGTACAACATAACTGAGTAGCTGTGATAGAGACAGCATGGCTGCCAAGCCTAAAATATTTGCTAGATAGCCCTTAAAGGAAAAGGTGGCCCACCTCAGGTCTAGAACCGTGTTTGTTTGACTAAGAATTCTAACTTGAATACTGAGAGAAAAATGGACCAAAGTTAGTCATATAGCTGTCCAGGTATCTAAAGACATCTTATATTAAATATATGTACATAATCTAATTATATAAAAGCCTAAGCAATTGGAACAACTGGAACAACCAGTCACTATGACACACACTAATCACCAGGGGGCAGACACTCAACACAGGAGCTGCGTTCTGGTGGTCAGTGCGCTCCCACTGACCACCTTCCGCAATTTCTACCCCCAGCACATCCCAGAAGCAGAGGGGCCTAGGAGACTAGAGTCACACGTTTGTGAGCCCAGCTGAACCCAACGGAAAGACCAGTCAACTGAGCTCACTCAGCCTACATTTCCAACTCACAGAATCATAAAGAAAACACGTGGTTATTGTTTTCAGTTTCTAAGTTTGGGTGCGGTTTTAAACATCAATACCTAGCTGAGGAGAGCACTGTCATTAGAGATTGGCAAATGGGGCCCTAGAGTCAGGTGACTCAGGGGGCCTTGCACTTTATAATTCCTTCCTCAAGCTATCGTAAGCCCCGCTCAGCGGCTGAGACCAGGGGCACTACAATCTGTGTGTGTTTTTTTATTTTGGGGTACACCTCCCCCTGACTAAGAAAACAAAACAAAACTGTATGGTGACCAAAAATAGATAAGCTAGAAATGATAAATGAATGTATATGTATATGTACATGTATATGTATATGCATGTATGTGTATGTGTATGTGTATGTATATGTATATAAAATATTGAGGGAAACACACAAATTCTGGAAGAACTAGAAAGATACATATGTTTTCAGAGCATAAGATTTACCTTATAGTATGCTATTTCTCCCAAAATTAAACTATGAGTTTAATGCAAATTCAATTAGAAGTTCTCCAAAATGATTCCAAGAATTGGACAAAACTATTTTAAATTTTATACAAAAGGATAAATGCTCAACCATAGTGAAGACAATTATGTAAAGAAACAGCAGTAAAAAAGGACTTTCATTACTTGATATTTGAAAGAACTATGAATCTGCTTTAGTGAAATCGATATATTATTAACCTAGGAACAGACACTAGAACAACAGACTAGAATAGGCAATTCAACCTATCTCCCATATGTGAACGTAACTTATGAAAATAGCATTACATTGATTCAGAGAGAATCAAACAGGCTCTGTAATGATGATACTGACAGAATTCTGATTCCATATGGAAGAAAATAAACCCAGTTCTCTGTCACACTTAAAGGTTTACTTGCAAAGTTTGTATAGAGACAGATATAATATTCCTATAAACAAATGCATGTTCCTACATATAAATAAAATTAAAGTTTGGAGAAGAAAATAGCAAAAAACAAACTTGGAAACATATTTTCAAAAAAAATAAATAAATACTCTATAGCACATCTGACATGCCAAGCAGTGTTCTAAGCTTTTTATATGTTGTAAGTCATTTTTTGCTCACAGCAGCCCCTTTAGGAAGTTATGAATCTTCTTGAACGCACAATATCTCTTTCCAGTCACAAAACTTCAGTGGCTGGGGTTGCTCCTCGTTGTGCCACAAGGAAACACAAAGTTCCTCTGAAATTTGAAGTCCTTTACAATGACCCAGCTTCCCTGCATAGTCCCCCCATGAACTTACTCTGGGCTTTCCTTTATGCCCTTACTGCAGTAACAAATCCTGCTGGTATGCTTTCTTTACTCCACCCATTTCAGACTTGAAACCTGGTGGTTTTCTCACACCCCATTTCCTCCATATAATCTTTCCTGATCTCAGAAATATTCTCACCTATAATCAACCCCTTACATCTTTGTTTTCTTAAAGCTAGGGCATTTATTTTTTTTAATTTATTGATTTTAGAGAGGGAGAAGAAGGGGTAGAGAGAGAGGGAGAGAGAGAGATTTTTTGTTCCACTTATTTATGTATTCACTGGTTGACTCTTTTATGTGCCCTGAGCGGGGATAGAACCTGAAGCCCTGGTTTATTGAGAGGACTCTCCAACCAACTGACCCACTCGGCCGGGACTCTTACAACTTACTGGATATTTTTCAGTGTAGTGAATTCCCCCCTGAAGGATAAATGCTGATAATGGAGAATATGTTTTACTTATCTCTAAGTGTTTAGGACAGAATAACTGCTTGAGCTATATATATCGAACACAGTACATTAATGGAGGAAAAGGGAGCTTTCTGCTAGGTTTACCAGTATTTTCTACTCAGAAATGTTTAGTGGCTTTTCAGAGCCTATATTCTAAACTTTCTAGCATGACATGAAGTCTGCCACAACTTAACTATTTCAGCCTTTTATAGCGGTACTCTTATTTGAATTCTTTCCAGTATAATTATTTACATGCCCTTAAATACATTTCTCAATCTCTATTTGTGGTGCTGTCTCTTCTGATCTACAAATTCTTTGAAGTCAGAGACTGAGTCTTATACAGTTCAGTATTTTAATGGCTAAGCAGATGAGGGAAACAGTAGGTACTCAAAATATTTAATAGACGAATAAACGCTGCCCCACCAATCTGTAATGACTTCCTATCTGCCCTTCAGTTACCACAACGCAGGGAGCGCCTTGAAGCTCAGTTCAAACACTACTGCATTGACCTGTGAGGCTTCTTCTGTCCCCTCCACCGGGAAGTAACCTCATATTTCCTGCAACTGTAAATGCATCACATGGGCCACTTTCACTCAGAGATTTTTAAACAACCTCTGTAGGTATCTTCACTTCCCAGGATTTAGGTGTCTTTTCCAGATAGTAAAAAAGCAACTTGAAAATCAAGCCACAGTCTATTTTTCTTCATTTCCGAAGTCTGGCCAATGGTGATGGCTTGCCTAAATTCAACTTTCCGTCTATTCCTATGACTGAACTGCGGTGCCATTATTTCCAGAACCACAGAGCACATTTTTTCCCCCTTATGGTTCATTATAACACCTTAGTTTTTCACGTTTTTTATCATTTACATACACAGGTCATCTCTTCTATAAACCCAAAAGGTTCAAGAAGCCAGGAGAGTCCAGGACCAGTCTATCTTTATAACCCTTCAACACAGTGTAGTGGGGAATGAAAGCATTACATAGTCTTTTATTCAGTAAATGACTATCACTTAATGGACATTTGCTGATAAAAGATAACTAATTTTTCTACTTTTCACAACTGTACTTTTAATTTGTATTCTTTCTAGTTTAATTACTTATATTCCCTCAGATACACGTGTATTTCTCAATTTTTCTCTATGTATGATTTAAACACTTGCCTTATATAATTTTATTATTTTATAATTACGTACCACAAAATATTTAAAAAGTTCATTTGTATATCTTTGGATTCTATTTTAATTTCTGTATTAAAAAGTTCTGACATGTTCAAACCTTTTAGTCTCACAGCTTTTTAGTCTTTTAATCTTAAAACACATGATTTTGGACATATTAAAATTTATTAAAGAGAAATTAAAATAGAATCTTAAGACAGACAAAGGAGCTTTCTAATACTCTATCTTGCAGAATTACAAAGTAACAATGAAAATTACGTAAGGCACGTGTTGAAGACATGTGACCATGTTAAGAGCACTAGGAGTCAGGAGGCTGCATTCTATTGCCCGAACTTGCGTGTGTAGATTTTGTCAGATGTTAAGCTCCTGGGGTTGGTTTCTCCAGGTGTGAATGGGACGGAAGCCTGAGCACCCTGTGCTCTGAGGCTGCTGCCAGGCCCTGGGGCCGTGCTTTATACACAGAAAGTGACTTGAAAAGACCAACATTGTGCAATAGACAAGGTTAGCTGTTTCCTGGGCCTGATACGCTGCAAGATGTTAATGTGTATTTTTTAAAATAAAATAAAAACAACTTGGCCGTCTATGAGAAACGTACAGAACACATTTCATTTCTGGAAGAGCACAATTCAATGCACTCTGTTAAACAACACAAACTTATTCATTTTTTAAAAAAAGACCCCCTTAACTTGTTGCAGCATTCTGTTTACCAAATGCCTTTGACCAACAAAGGTCTTTCAATTTTTTTTTAATAACATATATTAATGCCTAGAGGAATTAATGTTTTTCTACATCCAGTTTCAATAAGTTTGGACTAGACACTAAAAACTTAACCTTTCATTTAAATTAAATAAAAAACATCCAGTAAGCACGTATTGCCTAATGGAATATTTTAAAATGCAAATGAGCAACGTTCTGCATAAATCACTATTAGGGACTTCGTCTCATAAATTGGGGAAATATTCCATTCCCGTTTGGCCCGGCGGTGCTGTTTACTTCGCGGGAACAGTCATTTCCTCAATGACCCCCTCGTGGCCAGAGGAGTGAGTGCTTTCTTAAGGTACTTCCTCCACTTCCAGGAGGTAATTTACACACTGGAGTAATCCAGATGGTATTTCTGGCTTTTCTGAAATCTATAAAACTTTGAATGATTCACAGAGGACAAATGATCAAGCTGTACAGACTAACAAGCCGCCATTTAGTGCAGGCACTTTTCCTTTGGATTTTGAAGGTAAATAGTAACATGACTTTGTAAAACGGAGCATACGAGAATCTTATCTTACAGGATTAAATAAGATTTTGGAATGATTGGAGGAGAGCCCATTGTTTTGATTCAGTACGTTTGAGCCTGGAGGAAAAGCCAGAGTTCCCCGTGCTGTCCTAATGCCATTTGCGCTTCAGGATTAGATTGGCTTCTCCCAACCCACCCATTAGAAACCTGTTTGTTTGTGTGAAGTCAGATAGATGGAAAGTTTAATTCCTCCTCCCTACCCAAGGCTATAGGAAAAAGGTAAACATGGAATAAAATTCTATTTATGTGGAAAAATAATAGAATAAAGCTTTTGGTTTTATCTTATCCCTCTCGGCTATGCCAAAATATAAACTTTGAGTATTTGTTCCTTCCTGTGCTTTTAAAGGGGATAATTCCGGCTTTGTTCACATCCAGGAACAGTCTTCTGGAAGTCAGGCTCTGCCCCATCTCGGGGGAGGAGGCACGCTGTGGAGTCCCAGCAATAAAAGCTGTTCATTACTGCAGGGGTTTCGAACCCACAGCTGAGCCCTTTCTACTGGGGGTCAGAAAAAAGAGGGGAAGCCGTTAGGGTTTGAAAAAGCCTCTCTGGTGATTCTAATTTGCCTGCTGGAAATTGAGGGCCATCTCCATGCCGTTTTCTCACTGCTGTGAGGAAAGGCACAGCCTTAAAGAGAAGTGTCTCTCTGTGGGCACGGGCTGACTCAATGTTCACTCAGAGCATAAATGACGATTTGCTTAAAAAGCTATCACAATGCTATTGTTGTGTCCTCTTTCTCTCACAAAAAAGAATGATCTCTTACCCTTTGAGATAGCATGGAGGGACCTAGAGAGTCCTATACAGTAAGCCAGTTGGAGAAAGACAAGTATCACATGATCTCACTCATATGTGGAATCTAATAAACAAAATAGATCCAGAGACAGAATAAAATAACAACAAACACCTCCGATGTCTCTCACTAGGTTTTCGGTCAAGTTGGATCGCTTTAGATCAGTGGTTCTCAACCTTCTGGCCCTTTAAATACAGCTCCTCATGTTGTGACCCAACCATAAAATTATTTTCGTTGCTACTTCATAACTGTAATGTTGCTACTGTTATGAATCATAATGTAAATATCTGATATGCAGGATGGTCTTAGGCGACCCCTGTGAAAGGGTCGTTCGACTGCCAAAGGAGTCACAACCCCCAGGTTGAGAACCGCTGCTTTAGATGATCACAAAGGGTCTATCTGAATTTGGACTTTGCTACTCTGGCCCTGTGGTAGAGGGAGAGCAAGGACAGTGTGGCACATAAGCAGAGTTTTCTGACAGGGACTGTGGGAGTTCATACAGTGTTACCTGGACAACAAGCTGGTGAGGGCCTGGCCTGTCCTTTTTCCGAAAGCTAAATGCAAGCCACTTGATTTCCTGCAAGAATGGGAGCTCCCTCCGTCTGCACCCTTGCCCCCAGCAGAGCGGACTGACATGCCATAGAATCCATGCTCCCAGGAGCAGGGCCCCTGGGGATCCCAGGCAACTCTTGTAAATAGCTTGCCTGGTGCCAAGCAGCTTGCTGATTTCCTCATTGACATGACTCCTTTCTTAAGGAAGGAGACACATGTAAGTGAGGGAGAGTTTTCTTAAGGAAAAAAAAAAAAAAAGAGTAGAAAGCAGCTGACCAAAATCTTCAAAAGAGGCAACTGAGTGGGTAGGAAGTATGGTAGGTATGAAGATTGTCTCTCCAAACACTCATTTCCAGTGTCTTCTGAGATGCTTTCTTATAGTTTCAGGATACCCTCATTGCTAAGGTCCTGGAAGTAACATAATCCCTGTCAATTTCATGAACTAAGTTATGTGGAGTAGGAGAAGAGATGTGAGGCATCAATTAAGCGAGAGAGAAATGATGCTGGAGCCAGTAGTCGTGGCAACTTGATGCAGTGGCCGACCACTGCCTGCTTTGGCTGCATCCTGGTCATGGCGCAGTGGCGTTGCAATGGACCTAGCACCTGGGACAGAGCTTTCTGACCAGTGGCTTCCTGATCAGTGGAAGAGGTAGCATCTATCTCAGTGGTCCAGTTCTGTGGGAAATCACTGTTGGAATCTCAGTGTACAGTCTTTTCCTTCAGCTTTTGTAATAATTCTGCGGCATATTTATACTTTTTAAGTAACTCTATTAAACTAGTCAGAGTTGCAGTTGCCCTTAGATGGAGCATTGGCCTGCGGATTAAAGGGTCCCAGCTTTGATTCCAGTCAACGGCACATGCCCGGGTTGCAGGCTCTATCCCCAATCGGGGGTGTGCAGGAGACAGCCAATCAATGATTATCCCTCAACATTGATGTTTCCATCTCTCCCTCTCCCTTTCTCTCTGAAATCAATAAAAATATATTTTAAAGATAATAAATAATAAAATAGTCAGAGTAATTGAATGTGTTTGAAATTATGAACTTGGAAGAAGATATTTTTCTAAGTCTTACCTTCCTACTGCCACAACCCTTTCATACAGTTCCTCATGTTGTGGTGACTCCCAACCATAATAGTATTTTCGTTGCTACTTCATAACTGTAATGTTGCTACTGTTATGAATCATAATGTGAATATCTGATATCCTATATGTGTTTTCCGATGCTCGCGACCCACAGGTTGAGAACCGCTGTAGGTCTCTCACATGGCTGCCTTTGTTCTTTACTATCCTTTGAAAGATGTTCACACAGTGAGTGGCCTGGGGAGGCAGTGATGGTCTGCCCCTCCAGCGCAAGAAGTAGGATGCCTACTGACTAATATAATAAAGCTGTTGTGTTTGTGAACTGGTCTATAGAGAGGCCCACATCACGAGAAACTGAAAGTGACCACTAGTCAACACTCAACAAAAATCTAGGTCCCATCGTGTGAGAACCTGCAAGGGATCGTGTCCTGTCAACACTACATGATGAGCTTGAAGCGGGTCCTGTCCCAATTGAGCTTTGAGACAAAAGCAACCCTGGGAGAAACCTTGACTCCGCCTCCTGGGAGGCCCTGAGCTGGAGGAACCCACTAAGCAGTGGATTCCTGACCTACAGATACTCTGAGGTAGTCAATGTTGCTGCTTTAAGCTTCCAAATCCAGGGGTCATTTGTTATGCAGTCATAGATCATGAAAATATTCCCTACCTGAACTTCTGACCTTGGATGACGGATTGCAAGCAAAAGATAGGGGAAACCTGGATCTCTGAGACATTGTTTAGAAAAAAGCTGCCTGACCAGAAATATCTGGTTTGGGCTTTTACATGACTGAGGATTTATTTGCTAAGTCACTGACATTTTTGGGTGGATAAATAGAGCAGCTAAAATTACTTGCCTTAATAAGACCATCTACTTTCCTCTAAGGTGTTTTGTTATTTACTTGGCATATTCCTGACCCAATAGTGTGCTGTGCAGATTTCCCCCATTTTTCAAAATGATTAATTTTAATTGTTTCAATTTTTCTCTTCTATTGACTTAGAAGTTATATACTCTACCTCTATTTTTTTTTTCTAGTGCTTGCCGATAGCGTTTAAATGTGTGACTGTGATGTGTCATTGGATAAGCAGGACTCATAAGTTGTAATCAGAAAGCAACTTCTATTTGTTTCCTACTACTCACTGAAATGTGATTTAATGAGGAAAGTTCACACCTGCCCCTAGATAAAAATACAGGCAGCCGAAACCGGTTTGGCTCAGTGGATAGAGCGTCGGCCTGCGGACTGAAAGGTCCCGGGTTCGATTCCGGTCAAGGGCATGTACCTTGGTTGCGGGCACATCCCCAGTGGGGAGTGTGCAGGAGGCAGCTGGTTGATGTTTCTCTCTCATCGATGTTTCTAACTCTCTATCTCTCTCCTTTCCTCTCTGTAAAAAAATCAATAAAATATATTTAAAAAAAATACAGGCAATGCAGGGCTTATCTGATAATTCGTAGGGAACACAACGTCTTATAATAACTTTATGCTAAAAGAAACACATTTTTCAAAAAATAAGAAAATTCTTGGCATGTGTACTTTTACCAAATTCCTCAAGTATTTCTAGTCCACCCAGAGTAAGAAAACCACATAAAACATAATCTTGATTTAGAAATTAGAATGTCCAATCCAACATGCTAGTTTCCATATTAGTCAACCTTTAAGGAGAAGGCTCCTCCCCCTCACCTCTGAGATGGGCTGCCCTCTGCTGGAGGAGTCTGGTACTTATTTTCTCTTCAGGAGCCTTGTGTCCTCTGACCCACCTAGTGTCAAAGCAAGAGAAGGGAAGATGAAAAGGAGAGCAGGACAGTTCTTGTTTGACTGCCAAGCTTAAAATTTTATATGTACATTTTGCCAATATTGATCAGTATAGTTCTCTTCTACCCGAAGAATATAAAAACTTTAGAATATTTTAGTCTTATTATACAGTAACTAGAAGCCAGTGCATGAAATGTGTGCACTGGGCGGGGGAGGGGTCTCTCAGCCCAGCCTGCATCCTCTCGCAGTCCGCAGTCTGGGGCTCTCACAGTCTGGGACCCCTCGCTCTTTACCACTCACCTGCAGCAGAGGTGAAAGAGTCTCCCGTCACAGCCACTGCACTCGCCAGCCATGTGACTGGCTTCTGGATGAGCAGCGCTCCCCCTGTGGGAGCGCACTGACCACCAGGGGGCAGCTCCTCAGTTAAGCATCTGCCCTCTGGTGGCCAGTGCACATCATAGTGACTGGTCATTCCACCGTTCACTCAATTTGCATATTAGGGTTTTATTATATAGGATAAATTATACATGTTATTATTACCTAATCATACATGTTATTATTGTCTACAGCTTTAGTTTATCTTTATTTCTAATCTTACCAAATTGGTGATGGTCATTATCATTGTACACAGTCAAGGTTCACTCCCACCGCTGTAGACTTAGACTGTAATTATTTTCTCCCCATCTCTGGAATATATGGTAGACCTTGTACTGTGTGCCTACCTAGTATCCACTTTTGCATTCTCTTGGTGAGAGAATAATAAAGCCAAATAGGCCACCTAGGTATCTCCGTTCCCAGACTTCATTGCTCCAAGGGGTGGTCATTAACACAATTCTTGCTAAACAGATGTAAGTGAAACTCTACTGGTCATTTCTGCAAAAGGTTTTACTTTCATGACAAAAGAAGACAGACATTGCAACCCCAAATCCCACATTTCTTCTCACCTTGGATGTGTATGTGACTTTTTCAGCTACAGCAGCCATCTTGTGACTTTGAAATTACAAGCATGAGGAAGGAACAGAATTTCAGAGATGCCAGCTCTGACATTGTTGAGCCATATAATTAGTGCCACCAACCACTAATCTGATTTTATATTTAAAAATGTTGTATTTTAAACAATGTTATATATGACACAACCTTTATGTTCATTTCTTTTCACCTTTGGACTCACTCGTCTCTTTCTGCTCTTCTCTGCCTAGCATGCTCCATGTCAGTCATTCTTTAAGTCTCAGTTCAACTTTACTTCTTTTGTAAATATTGCCTGTTTCTCAGGCAAAACAACTCATTCTAGCAACAATTTATTCATGTTTTATTAGCACTTATCACGTTATATTATAACATTTGAGTCTGTCACTCTCAACAGACCGTTTGCTCTTCAAGAACAGGTGTCCTAGTTTCTTTACCTACAGGACTCCCCTGTTATCCACAGTTTCACTTTCTGTGGTTTCAGCTACCTGTGGTCAGCTGCAGTCTGAAAGTATTAGATGGAAAATTCCAGAAACAAACAAATTGTAAGTTCAATCTGCACCCCATTCTGAGTAGAATGATGAAATCTCATGTGGTCACACCGTGGACGTGACTCATCCCTTTGTTGTGTCTCCACACTGTAGGCTCTCCCCGCCTGTTAGATCCTTAGGAGCCATTGTCGTTATCAGATTGACCACTGCAGTATGATAGTGCTTATGTTTAAGTCACCCTGATTTTACTTAATAATGGCCCCAAATCACTAGTAATCCCGGCAATTTGGACATGCCAAAGAGAATATATAAATTGCTTCCTTTAAGCTAAAGGTGAGTACAGTACAATAAAATACTTTAAGAGAGAAAGAACCACATTCCCAAAATTTTTATTGCAGTGCATTGTTATGTTTATTCCACTTTATTATGTTATCAGTATTACTCTCTTACTCTGCCGAATTTATAAATTAAACTTTATCATAAGTTTGTATGTGTAAGAAAAAGAGTATATATAGGGTTCAGTACTATCCACAGTTCCAGGCACCTAACTGGGGGTCACCTTGGAACATATCCCCTGTGGAAAAGAGGGGAACAACTGTGCATTCTAATACCAATAACTGCTTATAATTGTTTGTTTAATGAATCAATCTATGCCTGATGGGGCTGGCTGCAATGTTTTAATACAAACTGTATAACTAAGATTTTCCCCTCTTTCTTCTTTTGCTGAGTATGTTTCATTCAGTGGCTCTTACTGACAAATGAACACAGACCTCCTGCAAGTATTTTGCAGTTCAAATAATTCCTCCAGAAACCTCCCCAGGGGTGATGGGAGGAATGGTTGAGTATGTTCTTAATGAGCTTTCTGTTCCTAGAATATTGCACAGAATGTTATTGTTAATAACACTTATTTTAATTCTCTTCTGTCCTTAAAATGCTGATAGCGTAAATATCAAGTTTCCTACTAGAGAAGAAATACTATTTTAACATCTGTGAGTCTAGAAGAACAATTCCCATTACGCAGAGCAGAGTTGGAGAACTGAAACAAAGACGATGTTAAAGAAGATTGTCCTGGAGCAAATTCTACCCCTTCAAAACGATTTCACCATTTTGCCATTGAGGTTTATCAAGCTGCAGAATATTTTTCTTTCTATTCTTTCTATGACCATGAGCTTTTTAAACTAGATATACTTTAACATTTGTTGATTTTACTTTCTTTTCTGGGACATTGTTTATGGTTTAAAAACATCTCTGTATTTAAAACAGAAAGCTTACTGTTAAAACCCAAAGACATCTTACTATATGGGATTCATAATTAAAGGATGAAGGTAAAACAGATGGAGAAGCAATTTAGTTAGACTAAAATAATTTAAACCTTGGCAGGTAAAACTGTATTTGGAAAACGATACCTCCATACTACCTCACTAGAGTAAATTAAACCTATCATGATTTTAGATCAGACATAAACTATTTCAGTCCTTGCTAGGGAAATATTTTAGAGATGGCTAAATTCTCCTTGAGTTGTCATTCCTTGGGTTTTTATATATGTCTAAGCTATAAATCCTTTTTGCAGGGTATGTTTGGTTTACTAGTTATTCATGTGTATTCCTTTTTATTTTCTACCATCAAAAGTTATTTCCATTCTTCCATACAAATATCTCATTTCTTTCTTGTTCTACTCTAATTGTTCTTTGTTTATTGGATTTACTTTAAAAAAAAAAAAAGCTTCAAGTTTCTATTTTGTTTGCATTAAAGTGGAAAGTTCCACATGAGATGTGCAAACTTAAGTTTCTAGAGAAATTTGGAGGCGACATAAATGAAAGAGTGGGCCGGTATAGATCCCTGGGGCATTAATTTGTGGGGACGGTTGGATCAAAGAACACATACCCCATCAAAAGTGGGTAGCTGCTATTTAGCTCCTGCTAATTTTTAATGGATTTTTTTCCAAGAAGGTTATACATACAGATATTTCTGTGATACCTTTATTTTTAAAAATGTTGCCCTACGTGTAGGCACTGTCCATCAGTGACTGTTAACACCACAAAGAGAGAGGTGATGGAAGAATATATCACTGCCTGTGAAGCAGTGCTGTAGATTAAAAAAAAATACATACATTGAACGTGAACACAATGTAACTTCCAGCTCCAACTCCCAATTTACAAGGAAACAGAGAACATAGGAACTCGTTAAACTACACCACGGGGGTGCAATCAGCACAGTCCAGCCTGTAGGGAACTATAGGACCAACAACACAGTTTCTTCACACAAATAATTGCAAGGGAACAAAAGAGGTGGAGGGGGAATTTATAGACTAAACCATTTAAAAGATGCATTAACCAATTACAAGGTGTGAACCTACACAGATCCTGATTTTTTTTATTATAACTTATTTTTTAGCTACTCTCTGGATACTTGATATCAAGAAAATATTGTTGATTTTTAAAAATATGATAAGGTGAGGGGGAGAGATCAACCAAAGGACTTGTATGCATGCATATAAGCATACGCGATGGATGTGGACAACAGGGGGTGAGGGTGAGGGCAGGATTGGGGGGATGAGAGGACATTGGGGGGATATGGACACATTTGTAATATCTTAATCAATAAAGGGGGGGAAACAAATAAATAAATATTAAATATTATTATTTGATCTATGTCAAACACAATCTTTAAGAATACATGCCCATTTTTAACAACAACAACAAATATGATAAGGTTATCTGGCCAGTGTGGCTCATGGGTTGAGCTTTAACCTATGAACAAAGAGATCACAGTACAATGGTTCAATTCCCAGTCAGGGCACATGCCCAGGTTGCAGGCTCAATCCCTAGTGGGAGGGGTATAGGAGGCAGCTGATTAATGATTCTCTCACATCATTGATGTTTCTCTCTCTCCTTTTCCCTTCTTCTCTGAAATCAATAAAATATATTTTAAAAGTAAAATATTTTTAAATAAAAATATATTTTAAAAATATGATAAGGTTAATGTGGTTATATTAGAAAAGTGCCCGTATCTTTAGTGATACAAATAAAAATATTTATGGATGGAACTTCAGAAAAGCATTCATATTTTAAAGAACAAAATACTGGGCAAACATCCTGTGTTTGTGAGCCACACGTGGATGTGTGCTGACAGCATGCAATTTCTGATCTGTAAAAATATATACAAGTAATTTGCAATTCCTCTTGTTTTTCATCATCCAAACCTAGAATATATTAATCTTACTTAAGAGATATAAAGATATATAGGCCATGATTTTTACTTGGAGAATCTGATATATATAAAAATTTAAACCTTAAAGAATAACACAACTTTGCCACCCTCTCACTTACTGTTTTAATGTTACACTCCACAAATGTATCTCTAATTGCTGGAGTGTTGGAATGTTTCCCCGGATTTTTAGTCTCATAACAGTTCATGCAAAGCTTCTGAGTGATAACACATTTCAGTTTGTAAGCAGCTGAGGGATCACGTCCGCTGTGAAGTGTTATTTCTCAGCGAAGCATCCCCCCAGGGCTGCCAGCCAGCGCATGCGCCGTATTCACAGAGCGCAAATGCCATTAGCACATTGCACAACGAGACCATCTGGGGACTGCTCATGCCCTCCTCCAGTCTCCCCGGGGACAGCTGATCACTGATGTGTTAGAATCACCACATTCGGTCTGATTCCCGAACTCCTACTTGACGGAATTACACTGGAGAGGTTCCGGAGATGCCGCAGCTGCAGGCCCTCCTGAGCCCCATTGGACGAGAAGTGGCCACAGGACAGCAACTGGCACTTCCATCCCACGAGCTCAGTGAAGGCTGGTTCCGGCCCCGCCCCGCCCACGGCTTCCTGAAGTCCCTCCGTGGATAAGCAGAATGATCTAGTAGAGTGTGTCCCAGTCTGGGCTTGGGCGTGAGGGCTGACATATGAAACTTACTGGGGGATCTTTCAGGATTTATGTATGAACCAGAATTCTGAGAGGTGGGAAGCCACATGAACTTTAGCAAAAACTCCCCAACTAACTCTAACATGTCATCTTGCTGGTGAGGCGCCTGCTCATGGCCGCCTGGGCCCCCCATGGCCTTGGAGAACCATGCTCTAACAAAAGGCATCTCAGGATCTTAAATGAGAGAACTTGCAAAGGACACTGCTATTCCAGTCTACCTTAGGAAATCTAGCAATCTGTAAGTTTCTTCAGCATGTCAAACTTAAAACTCAATCTTAAAATCCCAAGAATTACACTCTATTGGCCTCTATTGAGCAGGACTCCTATTTTATGCCACAAATGTTAAAACAATCTTATTGTTGTTGTTTTCTCAAAAGAATTATGTGTATGTCTAACATGGTTGTGATTATTAGCAAAATAAATGAAAATAAAATACTTGCAGTCAGTTCAAGGAATACTTTCCTAAAAAACATTGTAGTTACAGTTCAGGAGTGAAAGCACTCACCCAGAAATAGAGCAAATGGGAAGAAAAGATTGCTTATCTATTACTAACTAGAAAAATAAGTTATAGAATAAGGAATAAGAAACTAGAAATTGGTGTAAGCAAAGAAATAGGCTTTACATGTAGCTGGTAAGGGGCTACTACAATCTATACTAATAATGGAGGAATATGCAAATTAGTCAGGATGCCCTCACACAATGACCAAACAGCAGGCTGGGGCAACCCGGCCAGCAGGGGGGACAGTTAGGGGCGACCAGGACGGCAGTGGGGACAGTTATGGGCAATCAGGCTGGCAGAGGAGGGCAGTTACAGGTGATCAGGCTAGCAAGCAGAGGGGGTTGGGGTGATCAGGCTGGTGGGGGGGGGGCGTTGCCTCTAGTTCTATATAATAAAGAGCTGATATGCTAATTAGACCGAACAGCAGAATGACCATACAGACAACCTTCCAAACAAAGCAGAGGCTGCAAGGGCTGAAGCAGCTGGGACTGCAATGGCCGAGGCAGCCGGGGCTGTGAGGGCTGAGCCCCTTGCACAAATTTTGTGCATCGGGCCTCTAGTTTGATATATGGAAATACCTTGGAAATGAGGTGGAAGGAAGCAAATGACCGCTCATGGACAATCTATTAAAATCAAATGTCCCGGCTTAACCCTGCCTTCTATCTGACACTGCGAACGTCCGTGGATATCTGCTTACACACAGTTCTTGTACTTGCGACACCTTTTGTTGGAAATATCCTGAGGGAGTTACATAACTTCCTCCGCGCTTTTTTCCTGTAAGATTGGGCTTTTGTGAGTGTGATGTGGGACATATATTAACATATTTTGGCTTTCTTCTTGGAGGCTGATGGTCAAGATATGAAAACATTGATTCTTCTCAGAATTCCTGTAAAACCTATTTTTGTGTTTCCCTGCATACTCCACCCATCCCTTCTCTACAAGCTGTTCCTTTTGTTGGTCAAGGGGCCTCAGTGACCACAGGCTGGCGGCACTTCGCCCTGGCTGTGCGTGAGGGGCATGAGGGCTTCCAGGGAAGCCTGAGTTCGCCCAGTTTGCTGGCAGAAGGCCGACCGTGCTGTGTAATTTGTGAGAGGTGTGCACCCACATTGGCGCTGAGGAATGAACAGGGACCAAGCAATTCCTTATTGCTATCACAATACATTTTAACATCCTAGCCTAGTTTATTCATTGTATGGATTGTTTTCTAAAGCAACGAGTGCTAAACTAAGGGGATTACTTTTTAAATATCAGTGACTGCTATTGTGCACTGTAGTAAAAGAAAAAGGAAAACCGTCTCTACAAATAAACATTCCACTGAAGATCATAGGCCCACACAAAGCATAAATCTCCGCTTAAACCTCCAAGGTGAGAGAGATGCAATCTCTTTATATTTCTCTAACTTCTCAATTTCTGGTATGTGCCTCTGCCCACTGTGTAAGGTGGCAATTTGGGGTCCCCACTTCCTTTGCCTAGAGTCCTGTGTGAGGTCCCATTTCCAAGTCTTTGGCACTGAGAGGACTTGATCCCAATTACCCATCCTCTGGACATGGGAGCAGCCACTTGTACCACAGGCATCACAACTGGTCCCCAGCTGTCACTGTGTCACCTCTACTTCCTGTCAGAAAGCTCCTTATTGTCCTCTACCCAGCAGGGGACTAATCTGCTACTTCTGCACCATGCTGAGTCACATAATTGTCTAAGTAGCATCCTTAGTAGCTTCTTCTATTCCCTCATCACCCGCCATGCAGGGGGCAATTCTGCAGCTCCAAAGCCAGGTTGCACCACGTGAACTTCTGGGGCTATCTCCGGTTCATCTGACTAAATATAATCCACAAACCTTTCCTTGGGAACCTTGCCTCTCTAGGGCTCGACCAAGGAGGCGGGCACAGCTTACTCTTCTGAGGAGACTAGAAACATAGCTTCCCTCTACATGCACTTCTTCTTTTTTCGGCTTTTCTTCTTCCTCCACCTTCTTTTCATCGTTATTGTGATATATTTGTGTACAATAAAACGCACGGTAAGGAATCAGTCCAATGAGTTTTGACAAATGGCCATCCCCAGGTAATTGTCACCACATTCAAGCTACAGGACATTTCCATCACCCTCCCTCATGCCCTGGGCAATCGCAACTTCTCTGATCCCTAAACCAGGCAACCACAGGTCTGCTTTCATTACTATAGATTCACTGCACCTATTCCAGAATTCCTTATAAACAGAATCTTTTACTTCTTTCATTCTCACAAGGATTTTGAAATTTCCCCATATTGGTTGGGGTAACACTATTTCATTCCTTTTTATGGCTAGTAATGTTCTATTGTATGCATATATCAGTTTGCTTATCCATTCATCTAATAATGAACAAATGCATTGTTTTCAGTTTAGGAGGATTACTACTAAAGCATTCATGTACAAATATTGTTTGGATATAAGTTTTGATGTCCCTGTGTTAATTACCTAGGCATGGATGTGCAGGGTTGAGTGATCAGACTTTCATTAACTTTATAGGAAAATGTCAAATTGTTTCTCAAAGTGGTTCTATCATTTCACATTCCCGCCAGCAAGGTCTGAGAATTCTAGTTCCTCCACATCTTTGTCAACACTTGGTATTGCTAGGCTTTTTAATTTTAGCCATTCTAATGGCATAATAGTTTACTATTTCCCTGATGAAAAACAAAAATGAGCATCCCTATATATGGTTATTAACCATTTATATGTTTTTCTTGGTTCAATGTCTGTTCATTTTTGCCAATTTTGTAAATAGATTTTGGTTTTCTTATTCAGTTATAAGAGTTCTTTACATATAATAGATACAAATATGAAATACATGTCAGATACATATATTTTAAATATTTTTCCATCCATAATTTTCTTTTTTTATGTATTAATGGTATATCTCAAAGAACAAAAATTTTTATTATTGATAAAGTCAAAACAGTAAAATATATATTAGTGTGCTAAATACTCTGAGAAACCTTATGGTAAAGGTATCTCTTTCATTTTGTTTAGGTGTTTCCCAAAAGAATTTGACTACGGAAACTTTTTGCTTACCCATTAGTATCTTATTTAATTCAGGTTCTGTGGAACACATAATTTATGAAATAGTGACATGTCAAGATGATATTGAGGTCCACCCTAGCCTGACTCCTCCTGTGGGTGGGAGGGTGTAGATCACATGATGGACAATGTCCGCATTGGAAGATGCTTCAGAACCCTGAGTGCTCTTGGTCAGCAGGGGAAGTGAGGTGGTAGAACTTGTTCTGAGGATTAATTATTTAACGATTGATTGATTGATTGATTGATTGATTGATTGAGGTATTACATATGTGTCCTTATCCTCTCATTGCCCCCGTGCCCATCCCACTCACGTTCATGCCCTCACCCCCCAGGTGTCTGTGTCCATTGGTTAGGCTAATATACATGCATACAAGTCCTTTGGTTGATCTCTTCCCCTTACACCCACCCTCCCCTACCTTCTCTCTGAAGTTTGAGCATCTGATTGATGCTTCTCTATCTCTGGATCTGGTTTTGTTCATCAGTTTGTGTTGTTCATTATAATCCACAAATGAGTGAGATCATGTGATATGTATCTTTCTTTGACTGGCTTATTTCACTTAGCATAATAATTTCCACTCCATCCATGCTGTTGCAAAGGATAAGATTGCCTTCTTTTTTATGGCTGAGTAGTATTCCATTGTAAATATGCACCACTGACAACTGTCAGTGGGAAGCAGGAGAGGAGACTGGATGGAAGAAGGTGAAGAGAATTTAATAAGCCCAAGGTGACAGCCAGATTTAAGTAGAAATCATTTTGACTTCTGCTTATAAGAAGCTTGTCTGCGGCGTGACAAGGCTATTTTGGGCAAAAATCAATGCAGAAAGATAAATAGATGAGTTAGGTCTCTAAAGGACTTTTTTTTTTTTTTAATGAGGGTTAACTTTTGCTGCATCCACTGGCAGGACATTATTAGCAGAGCAAGGAAAGCACTTAACTACCAGGAGAGATGATCGGCAAAGGGTCTGGGTCCAGGGGAGAGGAGGAGATGGAGAGAATACGAATGGCTAGTGTCAATATCATAAAAAAGGAATCATACGCCTCCACTGTCTTATTTCATGTTCGAGTGTTATACTGCATATACCACGTATGCCGCATATTCAGTTTTTACACAGCTCGACCTTCACTTGTCGCCTTGTCTGCATTCCAAGGCTATGCGCCTGGTCTTCTCCACTAGAATTGAGTTTGGGCGTAATCAACATTTATTTTTTGTCTTATTGTTTTTATTATTTGTTAACATCTTGTCATTCTGTGTAACTTCATCTCCCTTGTCATCCCACTAAAGCAGCGGTTCTCAACCTATGGCTCGTGACCCCTTTGGCGGTCAAACGACCCTTTCACAGGGGTCGCCTAAGACCATCCTGCATATCAGATATTTACATGACAATTCATAACAGTAGCAACATTACAGTTATGAAGTGGCAACGAAAATAGTTTTATGGTTGGGTCACAGCATGAGGAACTGTATTTAAAGGGCCAGAAGGTTGGGAACCACTGCACTAAAGCCATGCACGGCATTGTGTTGGAGGAATGGTAAATGTCTTCAACTCTAGACATTTCCCCAGAGGGACAGCATACATGCTTGCTTAAGCTCCACACCAATGCAGAAAGGTAAGCATTAGAATATCACTTTTACAACTGAGCACATGTAGGATTAGAGGGGTTAAATGTTTTTCCAAAGATCACAGCGTTAGTGGTAGAATTGGGATTTGAATCCACCTCTGACTGCAAACTTATGTCCCTGCTTTGTATCTATTTCCCTGAATAAAGGTGATTTTTATTTTTGGTCGAGGTTAGGAGCTTTTATGAAAAAATAAAGGTTACAACACATATATTCCTGACCTCATTTTCTTTCTATGTGTAGCAACCATAAGCATATTGATGGAGCCTTAAGAATGTGTCATAGGCTGCCTCTCCTCTGGGAAAAATACTTATTGGACATTTTCTGGTGGAAACCAGAGGCAAAATGCAGAACAGAAATGCAGCCTTTCTAAAGCTCTTGGCAAAGACCAGATCTCCTGATACCTCAGGGGGTTAACAGAGGTCTTATTGTATAGCAGATCTAAAATATTCATAAGACATTCTGAGAGACTCTGTCCTTAATGAAGGGGTGGCACAGGTTTACTCCAAGTTTCTTCACTTATAACTCAGAGAGCATAAAAGAGAGAAGCAAATATTTTCAGGTTTTGTCAGCATGCATACTTTAAAAGGGAAATGTATCTTGATTATTTTTTTCTGTTTTGGAGACACTTATTTGGTTCCCTAAGCAGCAAATTAAAAATCTCACATAAAATGCACACAGACCTAAGGCTAAGATGCATCAAAACTGTTCCTGCAAAAATCCCACCTCCATTCAGCAGCTGCACAAGGTGTCTCCTGCAACTTTTATATTTTGAAAATTTCCTCATATATCATACATACATCTGCAACCCCAGCTCCCAAGGAAGCAATGTTGAAATTCTTCTGAAAATACTCTCAAAGGAAGCTTTTGAAGATGAAAATGAAAAAGTTGTTTTGATATTACAGCTGAGAGTCAGCAGTATATCAACTTATGACTGTAGGTCATTCAAGAGACACGGGGACAAACGGGTAGATACCATTTACACACACAATCTGGGAGGGGCTGTGTGAGCTAGAGTAGGAACAGCTCAGAAAATGTCAGGGAACACCACGTGGGTACACCTTATCTGTGATAAAAGGGCCCTTTAACATAGTGCAAACCTCTTATTTTTCAGAGGGGGGGCCGTGGCGCACAGGGATTACATTTATTTGACCTTGGCTTATACAACGAATTAATGACTCTATGTCACTTCATTCCAGTTTCTCACTGAGTGACTATCCAGCATCTTAAAGAATTACAGAGCGCAACTCATTTTCCTCCCCTGGTTGAGCAGCAGCGGACAATGTTTATAGATGAATAATTTCTAACATTGAATGAAATGCTTTTGCATTCCTTTCTCTCCTCATGTGAACATACAGTGAGAAGGTGGCCACCAACAAGCCAGAAGAGAATCCTCCCCAGGAACCGAATCTGCCTGCACCTTGATCTTGGACTCCCCTGCCTCCAGAACTGTGAGAAATAAATGCCTGCTGTTTAAGGCATATAGCCTATGGTATTTTTTATGCCAACTGGAGCTGACTAATACACTGCCCTAAAACACTACTACACTCTTAGCAGCTTAGACAAATTATTACCTTACAGTTCCGTAGATCAGAAATACAGTATAGGTCTTATCAAGCTAAAATCAAATGTGTCAGCAGGATGTGTTCCTATTTGGAGGTTCTAGGGGAAGGTTCATTTCCTTACTCATCTGGGTGATTGGCAGAATTCAGTTCCTTATGATTGTAGGACTGAGGGCACCCTTTCTCAGCTGGCTATGAGCAGGGGCCTGTTCTCAGCTTCTGAAGGCCTCCCACATTCCTTGTTCCCATCTTCCACAAAAATAGGTTGAGTCCCTCTCATGCTTGAAATCTTTCCTCCTTCCTTTTCTGCCACACCTCCCTGTTGCATTCAAGAGCCCCTGCTTTTAAGGGTTCATTAGTTGGTCTCACCCAGCTAATCCAGGATAATCCCCACTGTTTCAAAGTCCATACTTGTAATCACATCTGCAAAATCTCTTTGTCATGTAAAATAACATGTTCACAGGTTCTGAGAATTAGAGCATAGGTATCTTTGGGAGCCTATTATAGTGTCCCAACAGGTTGCTTTTGAGAATGACAGACAGCGCTGTTGATAATTATGTCATGATAACAGGAATAACCTAGGACACAGGGCACCAAGTTTATCACGCTAAGAATTAAAAGAAGGATCCAAAATAAGGTGTGTGTATATGTGTATGCATGTGTGTGTATGCGTGTGTGTGTGTGTGTGTGTGTAGGGGGGTACTTGTAACTGAAGTTAAAAAAAAGTGAATTGAGCTATATTATCAGAATATTATCTAATGAAGTGAGTTAAAATGAATATTTGACTTCTGTGGGCCAGAGTATGGGATGTGGGGTGTTAAAAAGATGAGTAGGGACATAGCTATGTCTTCAAGAAGCTTCCAGATAATATTCCATAGATATGTTTATGAATGTCCACTCTGACTCCCAAACATGGTCTAGGTCCATATGAGTTACTGGGGACAAATGAGCATTTGGTTGCAGTAAAAGAGCATGGATCTTAGACAAAGAATAAGTTCTCCTTTGACCATGAAGGGCCATGAAGTACAGGATGAGGAGAAACTCTTCTTTAACCCTACAGGCTGGCAAGCCAGGGCCACTGGGTACAACTAAAGAGAAGATAAAATGAATGTCCTATTTAGAACATTCCTTTAATTAAGAAGTAGACTACTGGGGACTCAGCTTTAATTAACCACAGAGTATCACATTAACCTTTTCTTATGTTGTTATAAAGTTGAAACTCTACTCCCCTAGGTGGAATTTCTTCAAATGCATTCTGCTATCTTTAGGCATATGCAGATTGAAAAAGAAATTAAATATGAAGATACTGTTTCCATTAAAAGGTAATTATGAAACTCAAATTATGCATGTATTCATACATGATTGCATAATGATTTAAAATGAAGCAATTACTTTGAGGCATTCACCAGCCCTAATTAGTAATGCTTGCATATTTTATAAGAATTAATGTTTTATATTTATTTACATTTGAATCATCATACTGTAAGATGAGACTTTTTGGCTTGGGAATCTACATGTTATTATTTATCATAATCTTACTTGTATAAGAATGTCTATGAATCTGAGTTGCATATGTACTATTTTAATATGCATTATTTGAAATACTAGTTTTATAAACTTACAAGGTTTATATTAAACTTTGGTGTTATTTTAGACAAATATGTTTAGAAATGTTTATGGTTAAGAGGTGTATATAAAATACTTCAATACATGACAATGCACTTTCACACTCATCACTAAACAGAAAACTGAACATTGTGAATACTTTGAAATATTTGTATTCTAAGAAAATAAAATAGTGCTGACTTATATTTTGAAATACCATTTTGAATATACATTATTTTTGGTAGAGATAGAAAATTTAATTTCCTTAATTGTGACATAGAAGTCACACAAAAGTGGCTAATTCTAAACTTTAAACAGAACAATGAAATAAACCAATTTCATTACAGGAAAAATATGATTCACAGAAAGCAAAGTTGTTCCTTGGAGAATGTAAAAACAAAGACATTGAGCATAACTGTATAGATCAACCTGACAATGATGTTATTGATATCCATGAACATAACTTTTTAGGATAAGCTTATAATCAAGAGAAGGAACACTATGTCAAACAATTTTCACTAACATGGAAAGTCCCTCTATTAATTCATGCAATATGATAGTGGAATTCTAGACCTAAATATATCTATTATAAATAAATTCATCATATAATAAAAAAACAGTATTCACTTTACAGAGAAAATAAAAATGTTGCATTCTATCACCATTTTCTAACATAAGCACATAAATCAATATTCTCATATTTTTTTAGATTGTTAAAAAAGTTTCAATAAACATATTTACCACAAATTACATATTTACCAAAGAATCTGTTTATGTATGAACTAGAGGCCCAGTGCACAAAAATTTGTGCACTCGGGGGTGTGGGGATTCCTTCAGCTTGGCCTGTGCCCTCTTGCAGTCTGGGACTCCTCGGGGGATGACCACCTGATGGCTTAGGCCTGCTCCCCAGGGGATTGGGCCTAAGCTGGCAGTTAGACATCCCTTTGGCAGCACAGGAGCCCTAGGAGGATGTCCACTTGCCAGTGGGGAGCAGGCCTAAGCTGTAGGGGTGGGGGCCAGCTGGTTTGCCCTGAAGTGTGTCCCGGATCAGGGTGTGCGTCCCGCTGGGGTGCCTGGCCAGCCTGGGTGAGTGGCTCATGGTTGTTTGCAGGCTGGCCACAGCCCCTTCAAGATGGGTTTCCTGCTGGTGTGCCCGGCCAGCCTGGGTGAGGAGCTAATGGCTGTTTGCAGGCTGGCTACAAACACTGAGCAGAGTCAAATATGGATAAGACATAATCTCTGTCCCAATTATGGGGTAAGAAAGAGCTTTCTAAACATGATTATACTACAACACAAGTGATACACAACACAAGGTCATACCCATTATGGTATGGAACGAATGGATAACTGAGCATGCATAGAAGCATGACTTCAGAGAGGTGGCAACTTAAGGTTTAAACAGTATTGAAGGAGTTCATCAAGTGTAGAAGAAGGACAAAAATACTACAGGCAGAGAGAAAACACTGAGTATAAGCACCTTCAGGGTGGGGATCCTTTCTGGAGTGCCTGGCCAGCCTGGGTGAGTGGCTGATGGCTGTTTTCAGGCTGGCCATAGCCCCTTCAAGGTGGGTGGCCCCACTGGGGTGCCTGGTCACTTTCCTATTATGTTAACTACACAAGAACAAAGGGACATAAAGCAAACACGCCATCACTCTGCTGGCATAGTCTTCAACAAACTTGGTAGAACTGGAAACTCTTTGCAGAACTCAGCATAAGTAATCTTAGAGAAATCTACAACCTTGGTCAATATTCATGCACACAGCCAATGATGTCCATGCTTTAAGTAGAAATCTTCACTGAAGAATATCAGAGACATATGGAAAAGGCATGATGAGGTCACACATTTGCCAGGGTGATTTTGACCTCAAGGTTTGTCAGAACACCTCCTCGGAGAATTCAGGGAACTTTTTGACTCTCCTAACCAATATGTATGAAATAATCAAATGTGTTTTTGTAACTCTCTTTGGTCCCTTAATATGAAGGGTAATTAAAGCTTAGTTAATGGAACAAAGATAGAAACTAATTAGAATATTTAGCATACATACACAAGCAGACTGCCAATGGTTGGTTTTCTTTCGGGGAGAAGGAGTAAGAATGAGGGTGTGTGAGTAATGCTGATATTCATGCATGGGAATGTGAGCTGTGTATAGAATTTTTGTCAGCCTGAACTTCTGGGTTTGTGTTCACACTGAGCCTTTCTTGGAGAAGACTCAGGGAGGAAGTGTTTATGGACCTGGACGTCAGTGATAAAGGGCAGAGTCACACATTCTGATCTCTGAGAAGCAGGCTCTGAGAGATTACATGCAGGATTTTATTAGAAGCTGCCCTTGCAGGTTTGATCAATATTCACTCACCAGCCCAATGATTTTATACTTTAAACAGAAAACCTCCAGTGAAGATTAATACGAGAGATGTAGAAAAGGCACAGTGGGACCACACATGTGCTGGGTGATTTGGGAAGGGAAGGAAGCAGGAGTGGGTAGAGGAGCAGCTGGGCTGTGATGCAGTCTCAGTGACCCCCTCACCCACCCCCATCGGGAGAACTGAACCAATTATTGAATGCAGACTGACCACAGGCTCCGAGGCATTTCCTGAAGAGGGATGACCGCTGTGGGCTGGGTGCTGGCAGCACTCTCAGTAGCTGAGGAAATAAATCCTTCCGTCCTGAAGGGGGATCTGTGTCATATCACAGCATCCACTAGTCTATTCCTTTTACCCCTCTGATCCATTTCTTCATATCAGTTCTGGGAGCAGCTCCCCTAAGGGCCTCTTTTTGTGGGAAAGTTAGAAGAGAAAGGCTAGAAGGACAAAATACCAACCCAATGCTGCGGATGGGCTTAGAGAAGCAATGATCCCCACCATCTCTTTCCTACCAACTACCCTAGATTCCTCACCTTCAGTGACCTCTACTTGTTGGCATGAGCCGTGGGCCTGTTTGGCCACATTGTCTTCCTTCTGCTACAGGAGATGAGGACTTCTTTATACACTACCTGAGAGGCCTTTTGGTTTTCACACTTGTTTTCTTTTCTTTTTTCATTTAGTTTTTTTTTTATATATAATAGGAGAAAGTTTATTTGGAGAGTTGCAGAGGTAGTAGTGAGCCAGATAGGCTGTGTGGGCTCAGGAAACAAGTTACAGAAGCCAAAGAAAGGCCCTTGTAGCTTAGGAGAGAGAAAGGCAAAGGTAACCCTCCTAGGGGTGGAGGGGAAAGTTGGGGGGGAAGGGAAAGGTGGGGGGTGCTCCTGAGAGGGAGAGCATGCCCACACTATTTTAGTTTTTGAAAAATTAAATTCGTATTTCTCCCAAAGTATCAATTATGCCTAGCAATAGCCACCCTATTCTACTATACTTATAACTACTATACCCTGTATAGTCTCAAATGTATCTTACCTTCTAGTACAGTACATTTTCTTCCATTGCAATTCCACCCCAGCTCACCTCCTGTCAGAGTTATAATAACTGCCCTGTATCCATGGTAGGAACTATTCATGTTCTGTCTATCAACAGGGATGGGTTTCTCTCTGGCATTGCCACCTGGGTGGGATGATCCAACTCTCAAATTCTATCTTAGGGTGTTCTTTCTCAGACCAGCCCTGGCACCACCTCCCTCAGGCGAGTGTCACTGTGAAGGAAATTATGGCTTGGAGTTGAGTTTCTCAGCAGGTTATTGGGGGATGCTTTCTTGGCCAATACTCATGTCAGGTAAGGAGAGGAAGGTGAGTTGGGAAGAGGGAGATGTTGGCCTACAATGCAGTCTGGATAAAGATTTCAGCAAAGCCCCGGGGGAACTCTGAGTCTGGAATGGCCCCCATATCAACCAGTTACTGGATGGAGGCTGCCACAACATGGTTGTTCTCCTCGGATGTCATATAAACACATCAGATTGGGTGGCTTAAAGAAGAGAAATTTATTCTTTCACGGTTCTGGAGGCTAGAAATCTAAAATCAAGATGTTGGCAGGTCTGATTTCTTATGAGGCCCCCCTGCTTGGCACACAGATGGCCACCTTCTCACGATGACCTCACAGGCTTCTTTCCTTTGTGAATTTGAATCCTGGTCTCTCTACCTGTGTCCAAATTTCCTTCTTGTATAAGGACAACAGTCATATTGGAGTAGGGCCCAGCCATATAACCTCACTTAATCTTAATTAACTTCTTAAAGACCCTATCTCCTAATAAAGTCACGCTGAGGTACTAGGGTGAGAGTCAACATATGAAGTTGGGGGAGGAAGGTGCAATTCAGCTCAGAACAGGCAATCTTCACCTGAATACTATCTGTAAGTAGTACCCCCAGCACTTGAGCAATGCATTCTTTATTCCTGAAGGGGAATCTGGGAAGCACATCACAGCACCCACTGACTATGTTTAAATGATGATTTCCCCCACAAAATCATATGTTGAAATTCCCAGCTGGATAATGTTAGGAGCCCAGGCCTTTGGGAGGTATTAGGTCATGAGGGTGGAGCCTTCAAGAATGAGATTTGGTCCTTATCAGAAGAGACGGGACAGAGCTTGCTTCTTTTCTGCCATGTGAGGATACAAGAAGAAGATGGACATCTGCAAACAAGGAAGAGGGCCTTAGCCAGAGCCAGACCATGCTGACACCAAGACCTTGGCCTTCCAGCCTCAGAGAAATAGATGTATGGTGTTAACGTATTGTTTATTATAGGAGTCTAGGCTGTCTAAGACACTGACTCCTTCAAATTGCTCCATTTTACTTTCTCTTGTAGCCATCTACATAATCCAAATAATAATAACTTAACTCTGCCTAGAGTTCGCCTCCTATACTTCAATACCATGGTGTTCCTTGCTCGCTTTATACTCTTTAGCATGATTCATTGCATTTGCTTAGTTTGGCTCCTGACCTCTCCTTAGATTGTGAATTTCATGAAGAGAGGAACCTTTTTCAGTCTGGTATTTGCTTTTTGATGTCCTCAATTAAAAAACTTTAATAGGGTTCCTGACACAGAATGGTACTCAAAATATGTATGAATTAATTTAATATAATGCAGGGCCATCTTTCTGCATATACATGTAATATGTCAACATTCCCAAAGTCAAGCCAAGCTACAACCAATTGTAGGTCCAATTAATAAGAAATAATAATTTAGTTCTTACTCAGGCACCTTTAGATAGGCCTGAGAGTGATATAACTTGAGACATCAACAACAAAATAATGTTTTCTGGCACACATACAGGAGCCCTTAGGTGTGGATAAGATGACATCATTGGTGTTTAATTTATTTGGATTCAGGCTTACTTTTTCCAAGATAAATTTGTAAAAGTCAAATATCATGGGAGGACTAAGGTATTATTAGTCCTTAATATTTTTAGAAAATATTGAAAGATGATTTTTTCCAGATTACTCTCCAAAAGACAGCCATCTAAGAAGTAATGGCATGTAGAAAAGAGATGTTTTCATGTTAATGAAAAGGAAAAAATTCAGAATAGGATACTTTGGAGGTGTGTGTGTGTACTAGATATGAATCTCACTCAACTATTGGAAAAGAATTTTGGGTGATCAAATCTGGGGCACAAGAAACCAAAAGGTATGAAAGAGGTATTAAAAAAAGGAGGGGGCCCTTTTAAAATGAACTTCAGCTGCTTCAGAATTTTGCCCTGGGCACTCATCATTATTTCTGAATTTTCAATCCTCATCCAATACCTTCATAAAATACCATCTTTTCTCCATAAGAGGCTATGATTCAGTATTTTAATTCAGGTCAGAAATGAAATATCCGTGTAAGCAAACGGGCATGTAATCAGAGAACACGGGTGGTAAAGGTGGTGTGGACGATCCTTTTCAGTAGCCTCTGAACAATGTGTCAGAGAATGTTATCCAACGCCTAGGACTCAAGTTCATGGCAATGAATTGGGGTTGAGGAATTCTCAAAAATAAGCCAGCAAACAAATAGGACAAAGCCCAGTGCCCTTAGTTCACAGCACATGATTTATATTCTTGTTCTTTAATGATACCTTCCCAAAGGATGACTATTTTGGTCCATGATAGGATATATTTTACTGCCTACAGGCTCTATGAGTAAAAGAGAACTAGTTTCTAAAGTAAATAATCCAGCATTTTAAAAAAATTTAATATACTAGTAGGTATACATTGCTTGCTACTAATTCTTAGAGTTAGTACAGTTTATTTTTGAAATTAATGGCTACATATTTTGATAGGATCATAAAGTAACATATTTTCTTACCCCATTACTACGTTTTCTATTAGGTCAGCTGAAGCAGTTGTTTAAAGATAATAAAACGGTTTTTGACTATGCCATAGCCTCCAAATTATATTTATTTCTTCATAGATGATACCTTCTTTCATTGTTTTCTATCAACAGTAAAATCAGTAATAGTAGATTGAAATTTGTAGGCAAAATATATAAACCAATAATGCAAAGTGTGAATGTTATGTTGAACCATGAATCATGATCTCATTTTTAAATGTTATGAAAAGTAAAATTCTTTTTATAACAAGATAGTTCACCGATCTTTTTTCTCTAAAAACTAAAGGTAGAGAGAGTCTGAAAAGTTCTGGTGATTCAACAGCCCAAATTCAGCAGGGGAAAAAAAAAGTACTTTATTCTACCAGTCTTCCCCAGAGAAAGTAATAGAACTAGTAAGGAACAAGCCTAAGGCACCTTAACATACATTTCCTTCCCTTATGTCGTAAAATCACAGTGCGGCCTCAATTACCTAGGAGCTGGTAGTTTCAGATTTTAAAAAACCCTGCGATGATTTCAGTATCTAAAACACATATGAACTTAATGTTCTCATTATAATCTTTGTTTTCTGTGAGAGCAAACTATTTTGAAATATTCTCAACCTGAGTGATTATTATTACTTATGGTCATGACAGCTTTGGTTAGGGCATGGCTGGAGAATGAAGAGGTAGAGAATAAACCTGGAATATGCATAAAGCAACACATGATGCATAAAGCAACACATCCCGCAGTTGGAATTGTTGTTTTTGTTTTTAAATCCATTACGTTTTTAAAGCTAGTACAACAATTAAATGAATGAGATGATCATAATTTTTGAGGGAAGGTTAGAAGTGCTGAAATGCAACTCTTCAGGTTTTCTTGTGTAAATAAATATAAATTTTATAGAAAAGTAACTTAAAATCCTAATATTAACCCATCACATAATTTGCACCATGGTTTATATTTTATTAGAGCATGCAAGCGAGCAAAGAGGACTGATTATCTCCCACATTTTCTTTATTTACTGAATTAAAAATCTTATTTTTAGTCCTTGCTTATTAGTTTGTTTATTTATTATTATTAAACATATTGGGGTGACATTGGGTAATATGATCATATAGGCTTCAGGTGTGCGTTCCCATGTTATAAGATCTGTATACTGCACTGTGAATTAAGTGTATTTTGATATACCACATACTACTGTCTGTTGTCATTAGCACTGATTACTTGTTCTCAAAAAATTAAGTCATAGATGGTATGTTTTTAAAGTTTACTTGTCATGGAGTCTGTGCTTTTCCTGCTCTCACACTAATTCTCAGAGAAAATAAAGCCACTCACACCTGTTGTTTCGGCTTAATGTGGGCACAGTCAACGTCATGCTGTAAGTCAGATGTTATTGCCTCTGCCAGGCTACTCTGAAAAATATGTCTTTGGCAGTAAATTCAAAGAATCATAAGAAAAATATGAGGACACCTAGGTTATGACTTCGCATTCAGATTGTACAATAAAATACCTGTCCCTTCATTTTTGAACATGTTATGAAAAGAGGGCATTTCATTTTAGGTTCTTGACAGGGATAACTTAAATAGCACTTGATTCCATGGGACTGATGTCTATAGGACATTGCATGATGACTAGAACGTTGTGTGTGTGTGTGTGTGTGTGTGTGTGTGTGTTGCAAAAGTAAGGTGTTAATACTGGCAACCATGTGCCAGGGCCTGCTGGCTGCATGTGACTTGGTCATGTATTCACAAAAGCTTCCCCTCCTGTCAAGTAGCCATGCAGATCTTGGATGCTTAAGAAGGAGCTGATCATTTGAAAAATAATAAATGTATTATTTGAGGATACTAGCTCACAAAGGACCTTGGCCTCTTTGTGGAGTAGCCTTTGAGAATGAAAATAAACCATAGACATGAAAGAGCCTTCCGTGGACACAAGCAAACATTAGCAATGCCTGTTAAAAGCCTTGTGCTGTCAGTGTGACCTTTGACCGATCTTCCAAAAAGTTGTCAATTTCTCATTTTAGGGCAGAGATGCCCATTCTATTTGACACCATTTTCTTTTGTTTTTCTCAGTGTCTTTTTTTATGTTAGCTCTTTTCAAACCATTAAGATACATTAATGTATTGTTGAATAGCATCAATTTTCAAACCCTACAAAGTCAAGGAAAATAAAAACATGCCTGACTGTGCCTCCTTTCAAAAGAGCATCAAGTATAAATGTTAGGGTTCATAAAACTCAGTGAGTGGATCTCATTTCATCTTTTTGTTAGTTGGAGCACTTTTCATGTGGATGAATTTTCTGACAACGCGTTTCATGAACTCACTTTTTGACAGTTTCGATAGACTGCACAGACACTGTTCACCTGAAATGCACTCATTTCTATACTCCCTTGGCCCATTACAGCTTAAAATAGCTCTTTTTCATTCCCATCAGAATCATGTCTGCATTTGCTCGAGTGGTACCCCGATTATAGTATATTGGTCCCTTTTGGATTTAAATAATAATTAAACATGGAGATTTAGCTTTGGAAAGAAAATGTTGTGTTTTAGTTTCCAGAGTCATTTTTTGTAACTTTTTATATAATTTCAAAAAAGTTGCAATCATCGTATATGAAACTCTCATATATCCCTTATACAGATTCACCCACTATACACATTTTGACAGATTTACTTTATCACTTTATGCATCTATACATCTATGCACCTATCTATCTATCATAATATATCTATAATATTAGAGGCCCTGTGCATGAAAATTCATGCACTGAAGAGGGGGCCCTCAGCCTGGCCTGCCCCCTCTCACAGTCCTGGAGCCCTCAGGGGTAGGAGGTGACTCAGTGAACAGGGGAAAGCGATGCCCCCATCACACCTCTGCTGCTGCCACTGCTGGCAGTGCAAGCCTCAGCCGGCCCTGGTTACCTGAGCCTCAGGATGGCCCTGGGCAGCTGGAGGGCTGAGGGGACTGGGCTCCTCCCTCTTGTGGCTGTGGGTACTGCCATCTTTGAGAGCATGGCAGTCAATTAGCATATCCCCTCCTTATTGCCTGTGGGAACTGCCGTCTTTGTGATGATGTGAGGGTCAATTAACATATTCCCTCTTTATTAGATAGGATTTTTCTGAATCAATGGAGAGTAAATTTTTTTAAAAAAATTAAGTCTTTATTGTTCAGATTATTACAGTTGTTCCTCTTTTTTCCCCCATAGCTCTCCTCCACCCAATTCCCACCCCACCCTCTGCCCTTACCCCACCCACTGTCCTCATCCATAGGTGCACGATTTTTGTCCAGTCTCTTCCTGCACCCCTACACCCCCC
>NW_006283588.1:2683989-2686613 GCF_000327345.1 Myotis davidii
GACGTGTAAGTCTATTTCTTTCACAAGGTAGGGGAAGTTTTCTGTCATTATTTCTTCAAATAGGTTTGCAATATCTTGCTCTCTCTCTTCTTCTGGCACCCCTATAATTCAGATGTTCGGACACTTGAAGTTGTCCCAGAGGCTCCTTACACTATCTTGATACTTTTGGATTCTTTTTGCTTTTTGCTTTTCTGGTTAGGTATTTTTTGCTTCTTCAAATTTCAAATCTTTGACTTGATTCTTGGGATCCTCTTGTCTGCTGTTGGATTTCTGTATATTATTCTTTATTTCAGTCAGTGTATGCTTAATTTCTACTTGGTCCTTTTTGAAGATGTTGTGCCTATTTATCCTGAAATAATTACATAGTTCTTAAGAGCAAAGACTTTCTTTCACATCAACTCACTATAATTCTCAAAATTGGAAATTTGAACATTGGTACAACAACACTATTGAGTTCACAATCTGTATTAAACTATCATCAGTAGCCTCATAAATGTTTTTTGTGGCTATTTTTCCCAACGAAGAATCCAATGCAGCATTATGTATTGTGTATTCTTGTCATGTTGCTTAACTTTCTTGAATCTGTAATAATTTCCTCAGCCTTTACTTTGCTTGACATGTTTGAAGTGTACAGGCCAGTTGCTTTGTAGAATGTCCTTCAATTTAGGTTAGTCTGGTGTTTCCTCAGAATAATATTCAGGTGATGCAGGAATATTGTAGAAGTAATACTATAGATATGTCCCTCTCAATGCTTCATATCATAAAAATAATACTACTTAGCTCCGACAGATTTTTTTAAAATGGTGTTTTTCTACCTTGCCACTTGAATAGTAAGTGAATAGCCCAGATAGCCCAAAATGAAATATAATAAAATATAGTCTAGATCCAAAGCCTCCTAGAAGAAAAAATAAAGTATGGATCACAGAAAACTAAAGGGAATATCATTTTTTCTAATTCCAGAGAGAAATTCCCTTTTTTGTTTTATATTTGTTTTTTTATGCCTATATACTGTTATTTTCTTCAACAGATACTCATTGCCTACCTGCTATGTGCAGACATTATTTTTTTTATGTCAGAAATTATTTTTTCAATTTTCTTGAAATTAAATATTTGCTACCCTGTGGCTTAATTTTATATCCCAAACAATCTTAATTTCACTCACTATGGTAGTATCAAAATGTCTTCAATGAGGTCACCAATTTAGTTTAAATTTCCAGTTGAAATGAACATGTTTCAATCTTAGTTCGCTTTACCAGATTGCAACATTTTACTCCATTTAACACTCCTGTTATAGAACCTTCCTAGATGCCTGCAGCCTCTTTCCATCCTGAGTCTCCTAGTCCATTTCTTTCTTTTTAAATACGTTTTTATTGATTTCATAGAGGAATGGAGAGGGAGAGAGATAGAAACATCAATGATGAGAGAGAATCATTGATAGGCTGCCTCCTGCCTGCCTCACACTGAGGATCAAGCCCACAACCCAGGCATGTGCCCTTGGCCGGAATTGAACCCAGAACCCTTTAGTCCACAGGTCCATGCTCTACCCACTGAGCCAAACAAGCTAGGGTCTGGTTTATTTCTGATGACTCTTCTTCATTCTCTTCCATTGGCTATTAGTACTAAGCTACCTCTTGACTCCATTTTTCCTTGAGCCTTCCCTGAATAATCCCTTTACCTTCTCTTAAATTAGGACTTCAGTTCTGACTTTTTCCTGGGTTGCCTGACCTATATTTACAGGTACTTTCTGGAAATTTGTACTTTCATGTGTCACCTCTAACCCTACTTCACTTCCTGTATTTTCCATTTTGGTTAGTGGTATCCCCTTGCTTCAATTTAGAGAATAGCTGAGACCTTCCTAAGGCTCTGGATGTGGCCTCTGCTACAGCTGCACCACAGTCCACTTTCTCTTTCTCTCTCTTTCTCTCTCTCCCGAATCCTGCTGCCCTCACCACTCGCAGGTATTTCTGAGCACATTCTCCAATAAATGCCCTACATGGAAATCTCTCTGAGAATGTGTCCGAGGGAATCTGACATATGAGACAACCTCTAATCTGCTGGACTTAGAAAAAATAGAATTTAATGATTTGGCAGAAAATTCTACTGAAGTTGGTACTTTAGGGAAAGGGAGGATATTAGCCTCTTAGGGATTGACTGGTGAGAAACCATTGAGTTACATCCCCACCTAAAAGCACAGAACAGAGTCAAGCCCCACCTATGCCAGCCTGCCTCGCTGCCTCACCCCCTCCAAGCTAGCTGGATTAACATGGGTCCCAGGAGCCCGGTTCTCCCAGTGATGATGCACTGGGACCTGTGCTCTACAGCTGCCTTATTTCTTTTCCTGCGTACTTGTCTGTGGCCGTTCTGCTTCACCAGGTGCTTAGATTATGTAATGCTTTAAGCTTTATTTTGAAACACCTAAAAATAAGAGTATCTCGCCATGTATTTTTGAAATAATATAATGGTTGGTAACATCTACATTAAAATGCTATAATATCACATGTTATAGATTTATGAGGTTAAGAATAAACAGCAAATGACTTCAAGAAATGAAGAAATATGCCAGATGGGTACTAGACTTATCTGGTGATCATTTCATAACGTGTATAAATGTCTAATCACTATGC
>NW_006283588.1:2686656-2687057 GCF_000327345.1 Myotis davidii
CTGGTAGAAAGCTTACTATTTAAAAATATCTGTATATAAAAACTATTATCCTTTTATGTACTTGTCTCTACGAAAGCAAGTTTCTTCATTTTCACTGAATAAAGTTAGTATTCAATCTACATTACGTATGGTCTTTGTCATCTCTATGAATACTACAAATAATTTTATCCTTTCCACTTCTGCAATATTTATAGTTTGCATTCAAAATGGAAATATTTTTTATTGATATACTTTATTGATTTTTTTTTACAGAGAGGAAGGGAGAGGGATAGAGAGTCAGAAACATCGATGAGAGAGAAACATTGATCAGCTGCCTCCTGCACAACCCTCACTGGGGATATGCCCGCAACCAAGGTACATGCCCTTGACCGGAATCGAACCTGGGACCCTTCAGTCTGCAG
>NW_006283588.1:2687262-2687497 GCF_000327345.1 Myotis davidii
TGGGTACTAGACTTATCTGGTGATCATTTCATAACGTGTATAAATGTCTAATCACTATGCTGTACACCTGAATCTAATATAAAACTGTATGCCAACTATAATTGAAAAATACATTTAAAAAGAAATGAAGAAATCAGTGGATTAATAATAATTCTTGAAACAGTTATAAAAGGTAAGATAATTATTATTATGTCTATTTCCAGTGCTAAATGGATTTTGTACTCAATTATATATA